>NW_014554965.1:0-27364 GCF_001313825.1 Dinoponera quadriceps | reverse complement strand
TGTATTATGAACTCTTGAAGCCCGGCGAAACCGTTAATACACAACGCTATTGCCAACAAATGATTAATTTAAACCACGCATTAACCGAAAGACGACCGGAATGGGCCAGAAGACATGGCAAAGTGATTTTGTTACACGACAATGCGCCGTCTCACATAGCAAAACCAGTGAAAGACACCTTGAAATCGCTTGGATGGGACATCCTTCGGCACCCGCCGTACTCCCCAGATCTGGCGCCATCTGACTATCACCTCTTCGCATCAATGGGGCACGCGCTCGCAGAGCAGCACTTCAGCAATTTCGAGGAAGTTGGAAAATTGCTCTACGAATGGTTTGCCGCAAAAGACAAGCAGTTTTTCTGGCATGGTATTCATAAATTATCTGAAAGATGGACGAAATGTGTAGAAGCCGATGGCCAATATTTTGAATTAAAAAAAATTAATTTCCCTTGAAAATTATGTGTTTTTTTTTTACCAAAAACCGGAAAAAACTTATGCGCACACCTGGTATATATATATATAACAGCCTTATTAACATTCTACTCGGAAAAAAGAGTTTGTTTGAATCTATCTGACATAATAGACAACCACACAACCGCATTTTGGTTGAATGAAACAGAATTTCTAATTTTCATAAACTAAATTCGGTTCTTATAATCAAAAATTCTATTTCCTTCCACTAAAACATGTTCGGTCGTCCATTGTCAGATTCTAGCAAATTCTTTGTTCTGTATAGGATTGGTGTTCTAAGAACATAGGATTCACGTATAAACACATAAAAAAATAACTCAAAAAATTTGTGAAAAATATAAGATACTTAAAAATTTCACTGACCAAATACAGACTTCTTTCGGCAAAGCTTTTATTAAACTGACTGCACAAAATTATTCATGCTTTTACGTAATGAAGATATATGCAAAAATAAATTGGAGCATTATTTAATATGTGACAAAAATTATAAAAAATGCTTATATATCTTGACTAGATTTTCCGTTAGATATAATATATATTAAACAGAGTAGCTTACATTCGTCACATTTACATTTGTATTTATATTTACATAAAATCTATATATTTATGTATAAGTAATATGAAAGGAATAACATAATAATGATAATGTTAATATTTACGTAACATGATTTTTTAAAAATCTCCTCAAGGTTTTTGGTACTTATCACGTTCGATTTTGGCATCCCTTTAAAGAATACAGAATGAAATCTAAGAATATGAAAAGTGAATATGAGTATAATAATAAATAATCAGTAATCTGATATACAAGAAAGGAAAGAGAGAGAAATAGAGGAATAAAATTTCGTTTTACGCGATACGCGATCAATATTTTCAAGAACGTTTCTACCAATACGAAAATCTCAACACCCTCTAAGAGCCGATGGAATAATATTTATTCTGATGCGTGAATAAGAGAGATAAGAGGCACATTCCGCTAAGTGTTCACGCGCATTGCCGACATATTTCGCACGATAATAAGTCAATATTGTGAAAAGAAACGGGAAATATGTATTTGAACTTCTTTACGGGGTTCCCTTGCAATGGATAAAGATTTTCTGTTGGAGATAATTTCAAAACATACCGATGCATTTACTATATTCTCCCGATATCATTCGTTGAATCGCACATACCACAATAATTAAAACTGAGACTTAATATACCTAGAAAATAAAGTCCATTTGTAAATTTAAATGAACGCCAGAGTCTTGTTATTTAATAACATCGCCCGAAAACTTGCTTCGTGAAGAGATTTTTATTTTCAAACGCTTATAACTCAACAACTATTAATGTCTTGATATAGCATTTGAAACATATGACTGATATATGCTGTATGTTGAAAAAATCTATCGTTTAAAATAAAACAAGAAGTAGAAAAGGAAGAGACAGAAAATCTGTCTACAACATTTCTCTCGTATTAGCAATTTAATTCTCCGCAATATATTTTTGTATGTTTTTCAGCATTAAATCCATTAGTTTCTCCAAAACACACCATACGGGCAAAATAATCGTAGTTTTCTAAAAATCTATCTCCTTATCGTACATGCGTATTATAAAATATATTCGTCAATATTTTTATTACGTCCGCGATCGTCATCACGGACAATACGAGACTTAATAAAACAATTTCTTCGCTTTACTACGAATTTGTTTGATCGATCGCTTACGGAAGTATGTGCCGTGTCATGATTTCCCCTGTTCCTTCCTACGTTTCATATCATTTCAAGTCTCACATCCACGAAAACAATCGGATATCGTTTTTGCGAATGATCAAGTTGAAATTTTATTTTGCACAGCGTAATTTATATGTAAAGTGTGAAACACTTAACGTTTAAATATGACCTCGCACTCAATGCTGAATGATAAAATGTAACAGTGTTCAAAAGACATCACATTCACTGTAATTATTAAGTGCGATTATTGAATAATATATTATAATAATATAGCGGTATAACGACCTAGTGGCAACATAAAATACATCAATTCAGTTAATAAAATAATATAATAATATATACTATTATAATACATCAATGTTTAAAAATTAAAAGCTTAAGGTAATACAAATAAAATATGATAAAATTCATGAAAACGTAACGCGAAACTAAATAAACAATAAAAGACATGAATTCTGGGTAACATAATTTTCCTGAAAAATACACGATGTAAAATTTAGGACTAATTCCCCACAATATAAATTTTATTTATTACGAGATCGCACTTGAAAAACAAATAATAATTATATCGTCAACATAAAGAAAGATATGCAAGAATAATTTGCACATATACACGCATATATCTTGCAAGAACTCTGTAAAACGCGTCCTATAAGTCCAAAATTAATATTTCATAATATAATATTTTTGAGATGAACAGACTGCAAAATTGAAGACTAATGATATAATTTTCACAAAATACCACTTGAAGAGCAGGTTATAATACGCCGTCGAACTAGAAAATTGATACGAGAGCATAATTTGCATATATGCACATACATATCTTATAAAAATTCCGTGAAATGTTCACTAAAAGTGCTTACGGGAATCACAAAGTTTTAACATGAGGAACATTGGGCGACAAGCTTATAGGAAGATTAAAGACGATTCATTCATTAGGCTTCCGGTGTAATCGACAGGCTTCGATTTAACCGATCTAACCGCCCATTAACTAACTTCTGCGGGTGTCGCGAGTAAAAACGTTCAGTTATCGAATTACATCGCGTTTTCTACACTTACCCTGCCTGTATGAATACCGTCGTTGCAAATCACTGTCCCACCTCTCCGCACGGCACTAGGAATCACAGTTCACGAGAAAAGATACACACGACAGACGACACGTAGTTGCGAGCGATCATTCGGGCGGGGAATTTCCTCCTACCGTCGGAAATTCCCCGGAATCACTTCCGGAACTCCCTCGAACGATCCCGCACTATTCTTCTGGGCCAAGAGAAGGCGCGTTCACGACAACGAAGGCGACGACGACGACAATGATAATCCTCAAGCCAAATACACTCACACGTTCTGTGTTGCGCATGTGTACACACACACACACACACACACACACACACACACACACACACACACACACACACACACACACATATATATGTATATATATACATACATACATACATACATACATATATATGTATTTATCTCCCTCTTTTTCTCAGTCAAATTCACCTTTCTTTCCTGCTGTCTTCACTTCCTTTCAAATATTCTCGTTCATGCACTCGCTGTTCTTCTCGATGACCTTTTTAGCTCTTTCGTTCACCTTACAAATCTCCTCCTTTCAAACATCCTCANCTCTCTCTCTCTCTCTCTCTCTCTCTCTCTCTCTCTCTCTCTCTCGCTCCCTCCCTCCTTCCCTCCTCACTTCCTCTCTTATTTTCTCCTTTTTACTACCTTTTTCTGCAACTAGGATAAAATGATATGTATTTGTTCACAACGGCGGTTCCCGAAACTGCGGGATCGCATTCGTGTTTCCACGCGATCACTACCGACGATCGAATGCGTCTGATTTCACCCAGCCGCCCCCGTAATATCTGTCCGTCGTAGGTAGACCTTTCTCCCTTCCTGCGGCTATGGTATATGAGTGTATTCTTTTTCCTCTCTCTCTCTCTCTCTCTCTTTCTCTCTATCGTCTCGCAAAGACCCCGTTGCACGCTACGAGCAACTTTACTCGCTATTTTATTTATTTGCCTAAAACTAACGAATAATATACTCTCAGCGCGCACGACTATTTCTATACACGTACGGTTCTACCCCGCTATACTACCCCGAGTCACATTTTAGTACGATGCACGGGTGGCGGCACGACCGTGGAGTTACACTCTGCCTCTCGCGCTACCTCCCTCTTGCGCCCAGTCGACCGCGATGTTCTCCTACCTCGGCTGCCGGGGTATCATCCCCACTTGGGAGTACCTCACCCCTGACGCGGTACCTGCCGGACAGTGGCGGTTCCAGCAGGGGTAAAAAGGACTAAGCTATTTTTCTATGATTATATCGTTTTGTGTTATCTCCATTTCGAGAAACAAAATAATCGAAATGTGAATCTTTTTTGTAATATCTCTGTACTCTTTTTGTTATTAACTTAATCGTTTAATCCGGCTTATTTAATTCACTCTATCAGGAATAATTAAACAAGTAATAAAGAACATTTTTTGAATAGAAATCGTTCTCAATGGAAAAGAGGAAGAAATAAAAGATATTGAAGATAATGAATAAAAGATAATGAAGAAATTAAAGAGACGAAAAGAACATGGTTGACTCTATGCTGGTATTAATCTAAAATATAGAGCTTAATAGGATTTATTTTATTCTACATCGGAAATTATATAAAAAAATTCTAAAGAGCACTTTGATTGAGAAATGTTTTTAATAATAAAAAAGAGAAAGAAAGGAATTATAAGGAAATTAACGAGGGAATTAGGAAGATGAGAAGAACGTGGTTAATATATATATAAATATATAATAACTGTAATATTAATCGCTACAACTGTCATTTCAATGTACATTCTCAGCGCTACAGGAACAACGCTGGCATCAGAAACATCTACAATTCCCTATCAAGTTTCCTTATTAAGATTTAAGATCGAGACGCTCTTCTAATTCTTCATTCGGCAAATCACAGTGGCAGAATTACCGCATGATTGCGTGTCGCAAAAATTGCCAATTTGTTCAGTGTATCATAAAAAAACGTAAGGATTGTCTATTTAATTCTTACGACGTGCGGCCGTTTACGTTGACGAATTTTATGACACCTTGTGCGAGCAAACGATGCACTACGAATTCGCCAAAATCTCATTCGATATCCACCGATACAGTAAGTTGATGGGATACTTCTGCCGCTTGAGACACTACTGATATTACAGCGAACCAATCCTTGCCAAACAAGACGCAGTAACGTATTCTGAACGAAAGCAATATCGCTTTAATGAGAAAACGCGAGATCGCGATTTTATTTCTACGAGCTCACTAATGCAAAATAACATTGATTGATTAATATTAAATTAGTATTATATTTTCAATTCTCCCAAGACAAAATACACAAATTCTAAATGGATTGAAGAATGTCTTGCTTAAATCACTTTTATCATTATACAGGAAACGCCTCGATGGGTATTGAGTCGAAAGTTCCATTTATAAAACCGCCGCGACACAACTCATAGCGCCGCACAAATTCGCAAACAAACTCGCGTTACCCGCGGCAATTCTTGCGAGCGTCGAGCAGCGCATGTCCTCCTACTTTTACCGGTCGATTAACGATAACGCCCACATTTGTCGTACGTCACTGATTACCACCTCTACGAAAAATTATATCGTTATCTTTCCCCGTTCTTCTGCTCCTCTCACACACCACCTCTATCGCATTGTAACTCCCCTACGGCGGCACATATGAGCTCAGTGGTAGCCGCAGACCACATTTAGTTTCTAAATGCTGGTGCCTAAAGTGACGTGTCTGACAGGGTAATAAGTGAATGGACAGGATTTGTCTCTATCCCATAGCAAGTGTTACGCCGGCAAATCATACATGCTGAAAGAAATAGAGAGAGAGAGAGAGAGAGAGAGAGAGAGAGAGACGGTTACGGCAGGATGGTGCGCGTCACGTAATAGCATGCAAAATTGCAAGGCGCTACGAAATTGCACAGGTTACCCGCGACAATGACGCTACGGCAGTTACAAGACACCAGCTGGTCTGGGCTCCGGACTATCATACTGGACTAGCTCGATTATTAGCCATTTATTTCCGTGTCATGAATCCTGTTATCTGCCATACATTTGAAGCTACTCCGTCGAGTCCGTCGAACGTCCAAATGAACCGAATAAACCGCAATCCGAAAAGGGAATCTTTTGAACGCGCCGAGCGGTTAATAATATTTTCGCTTTTAATGCGGCTGACTCGTCGCTCCACACAAACATTAGCGTATTAGGTAAACACTTACGATCGAGTGTCACGTCTATTTGATTCTTTTAAATATTATTAAGCTCGGCAGATATTTATGGTAGCAACGGACTTCACTAGCCTGAAGTAGAGAAAAAGAAAGGAAGAGTGCGAGAGAAAGAAGACCTGAACAGCAGCTCAAAAAATAAGCTTTAATTGTGATGATTTCGCATTTGCGAGACTACAAACTCTCTCTCCTTCAGTTCCCATCCATCCACCTAATCACGCAGCCATAGAAATCGATGAAGATCACGAAGATCATTGGCAACAGGAAGTCACGTATTCCGAAAGGATATACATCATAGGGTGATGGAGGCGCGGGTGCGCGGAAAGAGGGTTGCACGACAACTTTATACCCCTTCGCATCCCTTGGCCGCAAGCTTTTACGAGTTGGCGCCCCACCACACACCCACCACTCCACTTGCAGAGACCGAGAGATTCTCCTATTGACGTACCACCACCACCATCACCCTTCACCGCGGTATCTCTCGCCCGCTACTACCTACCGCCGCGAGCCTCTCCCCTCGTGTCGCGCGCTGCTCCCACGCGCACATAGCCATCTCGCGCGCGCGCACCCTTTTAGAGCTATAGAGTATTCTGACGTAATGCCACGTTACGTCAGACCACCCTCGGAAGCGGTGGCGGTGACGGTTGCAGTGGCTGCTGCAACGAACGAACGACTGAGCAGGCGGCTAATCTTCAGACGCACACCTGCACGAATGTCCTCCGCGACGGTCTCCACGGCGGTAAAAGCGACAGCGGTAGTGGTATTTCTTATTGCCGCAATTCGATATTTCTTTATAATCTCGACTCCACTTTCGCAATATCATACGAGTAATACGCGAAAAAGCGACAGCTTATTCGCTGAAGATAAACTATGGTCGACGATGGGAAACTCTTCGAGGATTGATTGGGGAATTTCAGCTTCTTTGTATACACAAATACATATAAACAGGCGTGCGCGCACGCACCACACACGCACGCACACGTACACATATATACGCACGCGTGTGTACATGCTTGTTGTTCTTTTTTCTATTTTTCTTATTTTTTATTAACAGCTCGATTTCGGGAGGACGCGTCGTAAAGTGCTTGACATCGGCGCACAATTGATCGATGGAATTTTTAATGCACTCGTGAAATTTGTAATAAGAAAGTGACAACATATTTTTCATTATTTATATGTAACTTGTGAACTAAATTTTTTTCGTCTTTTATTGAGGTTCATAAATGCCCCTTAAGTCTCACACCATTCCTTGATATCTTAAAAGCTTCGACGATTACTCTACATAGTTAACTGTGATAAAAACGATGCCACAATAGTCGTCAGTTTCCTGGAAACTGACTGTTTCCATGTAAAGCGGATATAGAAGAATCGATTTAATTATTTCTACGAACAATTTTAGAACGTTCATGTTAAAAGTGTTAATCGTGAGCTTGGCAAGGTCTACCGTAAACTAGAGTTCTGCGATTTGAAATCTCTTATTCCCAAAGGTAATGTGTTTTTAAATTGGAAATCAATAAAATACACTTTTGTACTTCCTGCAATTTATTTTGATGTTTGTTATCTTACTTTTTCTTTTAAGTATCAATACGAGAAAAAGTTACGAAAAGTAAAATTATAAACATGATAAATAAAATTTTCAATTTTTTGTAAATCAAGCTATTTTTTTATTTTCTTCAAATTTCTTTTTTTTAATGTAATTTCAAATCAGCCATAGCTTAAAATACAATTTTAAATTTCTTTATTTATCTTTATCCCACAAGAATTGAAAAAGTTTCTCCTCTTAGTTTTATGATATGTTGTATTATTTCGGAAATTATCCTCCGTTCTGAAAATATATAAATACAAATACATAATATGTGTTCCCCCTCCCCCTATTATACTCAAAACGAAAATTGCTTTTACATTAATATAAAAAATTAATAGAGAATTTCGAAAGGTAACATTATACAGGTTGATATCACAAATGCTTGCTCAGAGCTGTTTTTTTTCCATGTTGAGATTCAAAGATTAAAGAGTAAATAAGATAATGATATTATTATTTTTTCATAATTTGTACATTAATTTTTATTGACGTTGAAGATTTCGATTTCAAGAATTTATAGATCTAAAAGAAATGAGAAGGAAAAAGTTATAAATGTAAAAATGATTTTAAGATAATTGTAACATAATTGTAAGATAATTGTTAAGTATTCATATGTACTCCCTCTGATAAAAATTTAAACGTGAATTCAAGTTAATAATAAGTTAAACAAAATTAAAAAAGGCATTGCCTGATTGAAAATTAGATTTGTAGTTGATTAGGAACATTATTATAGATATTATATAGATATAAATCAGTATTTGCGAGACTTAGAACAAATTTTAAATTTCGATTCGAATAGAAAATAATATGAGAACCATAATATTAACTAACACGCAAATTCATGTATTATAAAAATTTACAACGATATGTATGTAAATTGCCCAGACAGCACAATGTCCAAAATCGGGACATAAGACGTCTTTTGGATGTCTTTAAAACATCTTAAAAATACCTTATATCACGACATCTTAGACACAACTTCAAGACGTCTAAAAGACGGCTCATGTCCCGATTTTGGACATTTGTACTATCTGGGTGGGAAATGATTTTATAAAAATTACTTAAAACTTCTCGTGAGAGGATTATTTTTTTTTATCGTGTAGAAATGAGAAGCGATTACATAAGAAATCATATATATAACGCCATCTTAATCTCTCATGAGATGATTTACATACATAGAGATGAGATATAATTATAGCAATTATTAATAACCACATTTATACAATTTTATTGTATATGCCAAGACAATGTTAATGGCAGATATACAGTGACTTACGATATTGATAAATAGTAATATTGTTGTAAGATTATGTTGAAATTGACTTTCTTAAAGCAATAGAATGTCGGAAATGTCACTTCAATTATAGGTTTACACTTCCACTGATGTTGATATATGTAGTTTGTCGATTGTTTAAATCAGATCTAATTAGTAATGTTCGAACTATTGCGCGGTACATTTGATAAATTATGTAAGTTTAAATCTTTATATTATAAAATATTTGTTTGTGTTTGTTAGATAATTTTTTGTCAGTTATTATTTATAATTATTCCATTTATAATTATTTAATTATTCAATCTATATTTATTTAATTATCGTCAGAAAATTGTACATGTATTGGTACTGTGTAATAATATTTGATATTACTCCTTTACTAAATAAAATTTTGTTTGCTAATTCTACAATGAAGCCAATCGCTGCAAGTGTAATAAAAGAAATCATTAAAAAGCAAGTGTCAGCAGCAATCGTTTAACACTAAATCTACCATGCGCGGTCAAATGACCGTTTTTGAAATTTCGTTTAGAATTTCTCGTATACAATGTTACTGTATTACCATGTAGCTTATTGACATTTCCTATAATATACATACAACCCATTTTTCAATATTCACAACTTTCTTTATTGTTTACTTTCCGAAAAAAATTTATAGCATGTCTAGTCTACCACGAACGGTCATTTGACCATTTGAAAAATTCATGTTATTTACGACTATATTCTTTGGAAAGCGCGATTGGAACAAATGCATAGCACGATTGGAACAAATGCATAGCGTTCTTTGTACGACAGTACGGTCTTGCGATCCGAACAGAGAGCATCAAAATTTCACAGTGTATAATAGAAATTATTACGTGGTATAAGTGATAGTTTCGACAAAGTCAACAGAGCCAACAATATTTTGTGGTATGATTTACAATTGTTTTTTTTTATTTCTGGTCTCAATGTTTTTGCCCCGTTTGATTTATATTTTTATATTTTAGTTTTTACTTTATCATTTGTATATTCATCCCCAAAAATGTCAAGACATTCGAGGAATATCAATTTATTAGACAAAATAAATAATATCGACGAGGATTGTTCGGAAGATGACCAAGAAGTTTCCGATATTGATAATGATACAGCAGAAAATAATTGTGACTTATTTGACAGCGATACGGACGAAGAGAATATTTTGAATATACGAAGAAGACAAAAAAGAAAGAGATTTATAGTTAGTTCCGAAAGTAAAAATGAGGAAGAGATTGAAACTGCTATGGACGGAACTGTTTGGCAAAAAATAAAAGAAGGGTCTAATCGCGGAAGAGCACCGATTTATTATATTTTCAAGGAAATATCAGGACCGACAGGATACGCTAAACGAAATATTATAAAGGGCAGAGTTGAGTCAGCATTTTCCTTGATTATTGATCATAACATGATTGAACATGTAAGAAAATATATGGAATTAGAGGCATTTCGAGTGTTGAAAACGAAATGGAATTTATCTATTGCAAAATTATATGCATTTATTGGACTTCTATATGCACGCGGCGCATATGAGGCTAAAAATATGGATGTATCATATTTATGGAACACGAAATGGGGTCCGTCATTTTTCTCGACAACTATGAGCCGAAATGACTTCACAGAAATCATGAGATTTATTCGGTTTGACAACAAAAATCAACGAAGCCAACGCTTACAAAACGATAAGTTCGCTTTGATCTCTGAAGTTTGGTACAAATTTATCGAAAACAGTCAAAACTGTTATAAACCAGGAGCATATCTTGCTATAGATGAACAATTGTTTCCTACAAAAGCACGTTGTAGATTTACTCAATACATGCCCAACAAACCGGACAAATTTGGCATAAAATTCTGGTTAGCTTCCGATGTAAGTAGTAAGTATATATAGTAAACGGCTTTCCATATTTGGGAAAAGATGAAGGGAGAGAATCATCGGTCCCATTTGGGGAGTTTGTAACTTTGAAATTAGCAGAACCATATACGGGCCATGGGAGAAATATAACAGCTGACAATTTTTCTACAAGCGCGTCATTAGCGAGTAAACTTCTGGAAAAAAAACTACGCTTGTTGGAACTATCCGCAGAAATAAAAGAGAGTTACCAAAATTAGCGAGATAGGCAAAGGATAGTATGACACGCTTCTCAACAATATTATACAAATCGAATGATTTTATTCTTTCAATTTATAAAGCTAAACCCAATAAAAAAGTATTGATACTTAGTTCAATGCATTCATCCGTTGAAATTGAAAAAAGTGACACCCGTATACCAGAGACAATTAGATTTTACAATAGCACAAAATTCGGTGTAGATGTAACCGATCAAATGGCCAGAAAATATAGTATAAAATCTAAATGTCAAAGATGGCCTTTATAGGTATTTTTCAATATCTTAGATTTAGCCGGGATAAATGCTTGGATTTTATATAAAGAAACGACGGGTGAAGAAATATAGAGGCAAGAATTTTTATTTCAATTGGCAGAAGAGCTTGAGACCGAATATTAGAAGAAGAGACAGCTAAGCAAAGAATGTTCATCAAAAACAATAATAAACACAGCTACAGATTCTTCTGGACGGAAATCTTATCAAATAAGATATTGTAAAGTCAATAAGACTAACAAAATTTGTATAAAATGTAAAAAATACGTATGTGGAAAATGTGCAATACAAAATGCTGTAATTTGTAAAAAATGTGCTGAAAATGCATAAAGGTAAATCAAACTTTCTAAATAGAAAAGCGGGGAGCGGGTTTTTATTGTAGCACCAGAAAAATATTTTGTTTACTATCCAATTGGCTAAAATCTCTTTCTATATTAAGATACATATGTTTTTTTAAAGCGGTCATTTGACCGCTCATGGTAGGATTAGGTATACATGAAATGTCGGTAGGTTTAGTGTTAATGCAGGAGTTTCCCATAGAATTTTGACAAACAAGTATCAATGCTTTATAGGAACAGTAATATAAGAAAAATAGTAATTTGAGAAATATTATGCAGAGAGTACCGCAAAACATAAAGATATTCGAAAAGCAAAACTATCTGATATAATAAAACTTGGTATAATTTGTTCCATATGGTTCTATAGGTAAAGCTGACAATGCCGTACAAATCAAGAATAAATTGAAAACATTTAATAATATCGATAATATTACATTTTTTCCTTTACTTCAATTTCCACCGAAGATATTGAACATTGCGAGAGGTTGCAAGCAGTAAAAGTTACATAGAGTAACATTGTTACATTATATAGATTAAATATATCATTCTGAAAAATATTAAAATTATGTATTTGTCACACACACGAACTTTTTGATTAAATATAAAATAATATGCACTTTATAATTAATGAAGTGGTCTCTTTCAGTCAGTCGAGACGCTGACTTTTTCTCTTCTCTCTTCATACATGATAAAGATGTATAGTATAGTAGCAAAAATAAATCAATTTTCTAAAACGGAGTAATAATTTTGCGTTTTGTGTTGTATCGTTAAAATAGAGAGACAGCTGTACAATATAGTTAAATAGATATTTTAAAATTTGGAGCAAGCGGAAAAAATTAACATTACCAGTAAGGAATAATTTTAATAGATGCCGAATCAATTTAGTACATGAAAATCAGAGAGTAACATGAAAAATGACGAGAAGTGTTCGACAAACTTTTATCATTCGAATAGTATTAAAGCAGAGTAACAAGCGTAAGATAATAATAAAAATTATTACATACTTACATCTTTACAAAATGACAGAATACAACAGTTCTCCATGTTAGCAATTTATGATATGTAATAGTAGCTTTTCAATTACGGACGCTTATATATTGACTATATTACACAATACGTACTATTACAAGCTAATGGATCTAATATTTCAGGCTTATAAAAGCCAGATGCCAGTTAAAAGTGCGTTCATTTAAAAATAATGTAGCCACTTATATAAAAATATCAATGTTACAAACGTTTTGCTCTCCTCCATACACTTTCCAACGCAATNTTCCTTCAGACCCTTTCCAACGCAATAAATATATATATAAATACAAAAAAAATGTTTGACACTATAATTGATTCTATTTTGTTAGAATAAACCTAATCTCTTTTAAATTTTATTTATTACATTGAAAAGCGTCTAAAAAAAACTAAAACGTTCATAAACGTGGATATTCTTGTGTAACTGAATTTTACATTAACGTGCCTTTATAGTATATCTTTTATAGCTTTTATTAATACTTTTATTGCACATAAAGAAACCTTAATTTATCATTAAACTTTCGTCTAATAATTGTAATCTGATGAACATGACACTCGATTGCATTATGCAAAACACGTATGTAATATATCTCTTTCAGCAATTAAGTTAATGATATTTTCATAATACACGTTTAGTCTTTTGCAAAAATAACAGAATCTGTGTTTCTTTACTTCATGCATTGCGGTTTTATTTTAATACGTTTCGACCTTGTATAGACTTACTATTAAGATTGCAATGAACATAGATTTCACACATATTATATTCAAGAAATAAACATTTGAAAATTTTTTTACAAATAGCGATGCCGTTACACATATTTCCTACTGTTATTACATATGCAAATTTATTATGAAGAGAATGAAACTTAATATTTTGAAATGTTTCTACAAATATATCGTTACTCACGTTTTTATTTTGTGTAACACGTTGCACGAAATAAATATATCATAAAGATTATTTCGTTGTCATTTTATAATATGAGAACATATGCATAAGCAGTTGTGAAGCAAAGTTAAAGAAAAATAATACAACGTAATAGTAACTATGTACTATTTTGTTGTAGTAACAATTTAAAAATTTGTAACGAGTGGAAGGGGGTGTGGATGAGAAATTATACATTTCCTTTTATTGAATATATCGTTGCAAAAAGTATAAAATATTATACACAGTATAAAATACTATAAAACTTTTGTACATGACATTTTTTCATATACGAGGTCTGTTCAAAAAGTATCGCGAATTTTGTGTTCTTTCAAAAATTATTTATTTATTCATAAATATCTATTTTGTCTCCTTCAAAGTAATCCCCATCAGATATTATACACTTGTGCCAACGTTTTTTCCGATCCTCGAAGCACTTCAAAAAATCATTTTTTGTGATTTTGTTCAGCTCCTCCTTCTATGCCGTCCTTATCTCCTCAATCGTAGCGTAGCGTCGTCCTTTTATGTGCCTCTTCAGTTTCGGGAACAAGAAAAAGTCACAGGTGGCCAGGTCTGGGGAATACGGTGGCTGCGGCATCATTAGTGTGTTGTTTTTGGCCAAAAATTCGCGCACAAGCAACGATGTGTGAACAGGGGAGTTATCACGGTGTAAAAGCCAATTTTTGTTCTACCACAAATCCGGGCGTTCCTGGCGCATTGCTTGGCGCAAATTGCGCATAACTTGCAGGTAATATTCCTTATTGACCGTTCTACCCTGTGGCAAGAACTCATGATGCACTACTCCCCTGCAATCGAAGAAAACTGTAAGCAAAACCTTCACATTCGACCGAATTTGGCGCGCTTTTTCGGTCTTGGCTCGTGCGGCAGCTTCCATTGGGATGAATGAGCTTTGGTTTCCACGTCATAACCATAAACCCATGATTCGTCACCAGTTACGACCCTCTGGAGCAAATTTGGGTCGTCGCGGACAGAGTCCAACAGCTCCCCAGCAATGTTAATGCGATGCTGTTTTTGGTCGAAATTGAGCAATTTTGATACGAATTTCGCGGCGACCCGTCTCATGCTCAAATCATTAGTAAAAATCGAATGGCACTAGTCAATCGATATGTTAAAAAACCTCAGCAACTTCTCTAACGGTGATTCGACGATTGGCCAATACTATTTTCTTCACTTCATCAATGTTTTCGTCTGTTGTTGACGTGCTCGGGGGTCCGGCACGCTCTTCATCGTTCACATCTTCTCGGCCCTCTGAGAACATTTTGTACCACCGATAAACGCTGTGAAGCAAAGTTAAAGAAAAATAATACAACGTAATAGTAACTATGTACTATTTTGTTGTAGTAACAATTTAAAAATTTGTAACGAGTGGAAGGGGGTGTGGATGAGAAATTATACATTTTCTTTTATTGAATATATCGTTGCAAAGAGTATAAAATATTATACACAGTATAAAATACTATAAACCTGTTTTGGCTCGTCTTCGATTTTTGCCTATTCCTTTCTGGACAAAATTATTCCAAAAAATGGATCAAAGAATCTGTATCAAATTTTGTGTGAAAAACAAAATTAAGTGCGCGGACGCATTCCGAATGTTGACTGTGGCATATGGTGAAGCTACCTTGGACCGAAGCAACGTTTATCGGTGGTACAAAATGTTTTCAGAGAGCCGAGAAGATGTGAACGACGAAGAGCGTGCCGGACGCCCGAGCACGTCAACAACAGACGAAAACATTGATGATGTGTAGAAAATAGTATTGGCCAATCGTCGAATCACCGTTAGAGAAGTTGCTGAGGACCTAAACATATCGATTGGCTAGTGCCATTCGATTTATACTAATGATTTGGGCATGAGACGGGTCGCCGCAAAATTCGTACCAACGCCCCTGCTCACACATCGTTGCTCGTGCGCGAATTTTTGGCCAAAAACAACACACTAATGATGCCGCAGCCACCGTATTCCCCAGACCTGCACCCCTGTGACTTTTTCTTGTTCCCGAAACTGAAGAGGATCATGAAAGGACGACGCTACCCTACGATTGAGGAGATAAAGACGGCATTGAAGGAGGTGCTGAACAAGATCACAAAAATTGATTTTTTGAAGTTCTTCGAGGATTGGAGAAAACGTTGGCACATATATATAATATCTGATGGGGGTTACTTTGAAGGAGACAAAATAGATATTCATGAATAAATAAATAATTTTTGAAAAAACACAAAATTCGCGATAATTTTTGAACAGACCTCATATGTCAACGAATTTGACAAATATATTAAGAAAAATATGCTTAGTAATGTACAAAAAGTTTCAGCCGTAGGACTTATTTTATTACAAAGTTATGAACAAAAGAAGTTCTATCATGAGGATCTATATTATTTCTTAATTCCTTGTTGATTAAGCTAAAATTTAATAATATTACATATATTTTTTGTTCCATGCAATACAAATAATGTAAAGTTATATATTAATGTCTATCTTCTCCGCTTTGGAAGTTGTTCATAATACGAGGGTGGATCAAATATGATAAACGAGCCTTTTGCAAGAAAACACAAAAAAATTTATACATATATTTTTAAAAATCAATTTCAATTTACATTTATCTTATTTTTCTACATAGTCCCCCATTTTATCTGTAAACTTTTTTCAACGGTTTGATAATTTTATAATCCCGGTATCATAAAAAGTTCGCGGAAGTATATCAAACAAATTGCACACAAATTGCTGCACCTCCTTGTTCGTTGTAAAGCGCTGTCCACAAAGGACTTCCTTGAGTGGCCCAAACATATGTAAGTCGAATGGTGACAGGTCTAGGCTGTAGGGTGGATGTTCTAGCATAGCCCAGTGCATATTGGCCAATTTTTGTTGTGTTACTGTTGCGATGTTGAGGTCTGGCGTTGTGATGGAAGAGCAACACACTTCTGATCGAAATCCCAACTCACTGCGAATGATTGACTGCACACTTCCATAGCTGATCTGAAGTTCCTGAGAGATTTTAAGAACAGTTAAGTGTCGAGCGCCTTCAATGAGTTCTCGAACAGCCTCGGTGTTCTGCACTGTGATGCTGGTGCAGGGTCGGCGAGTGTGGGCAATGATTTCAACACGCTCCCGCCCTTTCTAAAATTCGTTACACCACTGCTATATCCGAGCCCATGAAAGGGTTCTTTCCCCGAACTGTGGGAGTAAACGGTGCCGAATTTCAGCAACATTTACATTTTCGTGGACGAGAAACTTAACACGTTGTGCAACTGCGCGGTGTATCTCTTTCTCGCTCATCGTGATTGCTGCTGAGAGTAAGAAGCATGTAGCGCGCCAACGTTATTATCCCGCATGACCCCCCTCCACTGTTCAAAATGTTGCAGGCCCCTCACGCCGCCAACTGGCGCGCAATTTAAAAAAGCCCGTTTATATTTGATCCACCCTCGTATTTCTTCGTTCAAAGAAACATTATGCTAGTCAAGCTGATATTACAATACCTTTGCACAGATTGGACATTTCATTTCATGTGGAATAATTTCTTTATAAAACAAATACTTTAATAAATTACCTTTATTATAGGTTAAACTAAGAAATTCGTGAAGATACATGAAAATTTAACAAGAATAATAGAGAACATTATTAGCTAAAGAAGAACAATAATGTTTTCATGACTTGTTAAAGACCAATAAATAACTTCAAAAGAATAACAAGAAGATTGATTGAAAAGAAACAATAACTTGTTTATAGGACTACGGTAAGGCATCTATCTAGTGTTAGAATTTAATAGATTTATATATAACTGATATTAACGTGTGACTTAAATAACAACATGTATACAGTATTCTAATTTCTTTTTACAATATTGTTTATTTTTAATTTCTCGCAATTTTCCAACTATTCAAGAAAACGTGTCTTTGTTTTTGGACTCCATACACAGAAATATATACCAGGTGTAGAAGTATGAAACCGGAATTTCCCTATAGAGGGTGCTAACCATCAGTTTAGGGACCGTAAGACCGCTTCTGCAGCGCCATCATCTCCCTCTAAGAGCTGACGAAGATTTTCAATACACAACAACCCAAGTTCCATACATCGGTACATTTTTCTATAACCTTAAACATGTCGAGTTTTGTGCCTACAAACTACGATTTGCCGACAGCATTGGTTTTTTGTTATTATTTGAAGAAAACTGCTGCAGAATCGCATTGAATGCTTGTCGAAGCTTACGGTGAGCATGCTCTTGGTAAAACACAATGTTTCGAGTGGTTCAAAAAATTCAAAAGTGGTGATTTTGACGTGAGAAACGAAGAGCGTGGGAAACCACCGAAAAAGTTCGCACACAACGAATTGAAAGCCTTGTTGGATGAAGATGATACTCAAACTCAACTACAAGAACTCGCGGATGAATTGAATGTGACGCAGAAAGCTGTCTCAATTGGTTTGAAAGCCATGGCAAAGATTCAGAAAGTGGGAAAATGGGTTCCGCATGAACTGAATAAAAGACAGCAAGAAAATCGAAAAACCACTTGTGAAATGCTGCTCAACAGATACAAAAAAAAGTACATCGTATCATGACAGGTGATGAAAAATGGATATATTTTGAGAATCCTAAGCGTCAGAAATCATGGGTGAATCCAGGCGAACCATCGTCATCCACTGCAATCGCTTTGTAAAAAAAATAATGTTCTGTGTTTGGTGGGATCAGAAGGGTGTAATCTATTATGAGCTGCTAAAACCTGGTGAAACCGTTAACAATGATCGCTACCAACAGCAAATTATCGACTTAAATCGAGCATTGCGTGAAAAACGACTGGAATATGGAAAAAGGCAACACAAAGTCATTTTGTTCCATGATAATGCCCCATCACACACAGCAAAACGGGTCAGGGAAACGATCGAGGAGTTCAGTTAGGAAATACTAACTCATGCGGCTTATTCTCCAGACTTGGCTCCGTCTGATTATCAACCATTCGCATCAATAGGACACGCTCTCACTGAACAACGCTTCAATTCGTATGAAAATGTACGAAAATGGCTCGATAGCTGGTTCGCTTCAAAAGAAGAAATGTTTTTTTGTCGTGGCATTCATAAACTGCCGGAGAGGTGGGAAAAATGTATAAATAGCAATGGACATTATTTTGAATAAAATATGATTTATCATTTTTAAACAACAGACGTGTAATTTTTACAAAAAAATTCCGGTTTCATACTTCAACATCTGGTATATATACATACATACATATATATATATATATATATGTATTGTTTCTGCGAACTTTTTCTGTGGTTTCCCACGCTCTTCGTTTCTCACGTCAAAATCACCACTTTTAAATTTTTTGAACCACTCGAAACACTGTTTTACCAAGAGCATGCTCACCGTAAGTTTCGACAAGCATTCAATGCGATTCTGCAGTAGTTTTCTTCAAATGATAACAAAAAACCAATGCAGTCCGCAAATCTTAGTTCGTAGACACAAAACTCGACATGTTTAAGGTTATAGAAAAATATACCAGTGTACGGAACTTGGGTTGTTGTGTGTTGAAAATCTTCGTCAGCTCTTAAAGAGAGATGATGGCGCTGCAGAAGCGATCTTACGGTCCCTAAACTTATAGCTAGCACCATCTATAGAGAATAATAAAAATACTAAAATTTATATTTGTACTAAATTTATGTTATCATATTATTTTTTCCAAACATAAGAAACTAAAAATCATTTTTCATTTCGTTGCAACTAATATTAAACTTATAAAGATGATAAACTATTAAAAATGAATCAAATTCTTTGGACATAAAAATAGAGTCATAATACAATAAATGGCATTGAAACATTTGAACTAAAAGTTGGTAATTAATTTCATTATTAAATCAGTTCTGTATAATTAATATTTTTATTTCTGTATAATTAATATTTTGTCGCGTTATCACGATTTTTAATTACTGTCTCACAGCGCCTCAGCATTGATTCAACAAGTTTGTAACACCGCTCAATGGGTATAGAAGTCCATTCTCTCTGTATTATTTTCTACAGTTCTTTCTGATATCGGACCTTATATTTAGAAATAGCTATCTTTATGTCTTTCCACAAATTATCTATTAGATTGAGATTGAGAAGGCTACGGTATGCCAGACATTTTATGATATTCAAAAAATTTTTTTGCTTTCTTAGAAATGTGTTTGGGATCGTTGTCATTTTGAAATTTCCATATGAATAGTATATCTTTCTTTGCAGAGGGCAGCATGTTATATTCAAGAATATGTACATATTCATTTTGATCCATAGTATTTTTAATCCTTTAAAATTGGATCAACCTCGTATCATGAAATTGCTACCCATAACTTTATGTTATCACCGCCATGTTTATTGTTTCTATAGTATACTTTGGTAGCAACTTCTGATTTGGTGGCCTTCCCACATAATGTTTTCCATCAGATCCCATCAGATTTATTTTAGTTTCGTCTGACTAAAATATTTCTCCATTTCTTAATTCCTTCTGGAACACTTCATTTCACGTAGTTTTTTGCAATTTGTAATCTGCATCTAACATTTTTCAAACTTAAATGTTGAACTTTCGTAGCAGCTCTATCATTTAAATTATATTCTTGGAGTCTTTGTCAAATCGTATGCACACTTACAGGAAGGTTCAGTTCATTTTTTATTTCATTTTATGACTTGAATGAATCTATCATAGAAACATGTGCAATTTGACGATCAATTCGAGATCTAGTTTTTCGTTTGGGACCTCGAGTTTCTTTAATATTTTTGTGCCTTAATGCATTTTCCACCATTTTTCTAGAACGACCAATAATTTTTGTAATTTCTCCTTGCGATTTTCCTTCTCGCGTAAAGTGACAATTTTCACTTTCTCATCAGCTCTACAGTGAATATTTCGTCCAAATTTTGTTACAAGTTTAAATAATTAACTAAATTTTCTTATACTTTCACTATACCTAACCTATAAAGACACATTAATATTTAACGCACTATTTTTATGGTAATCAACTTACATTCATAATTTGGCTTTATTATTATGACCACACTATTTACTGCACAGATTACTTTAGGATTTTCCCAACAAGACATGAACCTTATTTCAGTAGTAATTATGTTTCGTAGTTGATATGAATTATTGTTATTATTTAATAAATAACATTACTAGCAAGTGAAGACAGACGGGTAAAATAAATATAATAATTTATTAAATTTTCTATAGTTGGCTCTATTTTCATGATCACCACTATATATATATATATATATATTTACGAGGTCTGTTCAAAAAGTATCGCGAATTTTTAATTTCCGCGGAATAGGTATATTCGATTTTTAATTTTTTTGTGGCGTTATGTTGGTACTCATGTCCCTCATTTATGCCGACAAGTCCTGCCATTTTGAATATTCAGTTTATCTTTGACAGCTGTTTTGTTTGGACGTGTTTTGGCTCGTCTTCGATTTTTGCCTATTCTTTCCTGGACAAAATTCATCCAAAAAATGAATCAAAGAATCTGTATCAAATTTTGTGTGAAAAAAAAATTAAGTGCGCGGACGCATTCCGAATGTTGACTGTGGCATATGGTGGAGCTACCTTGGACCAAAGCAACGTTTATCGGTGGTACAAAATGTTCTCAGAGGGCCGAGAANGTGCCGGACGCCCGAGCACGTCAACAACAGACGAAAACATTGATGAAGTGAAGAAAATAGTATTGGCCAATCGTCGAATCACCGTTAGAGAAGTTGCTGAGGACCTAAACATATCGATTGACTAGTGCCATTCGATTTTTACTAATGATTTGAGCATGAGACGGGTCGCCGCGAAATTCGTATCAAAATTGCTCAATTTCGACCAAAAACAGCATCGCATTAACATTGCTGGGGAGCTGTTGGACTCTGTCCGCGACGACCCAAATTTGCTCCAGAGGGTCGTAACTGGTGACGAATCATGGGTTTATGGTTATGACATGGAAACCAAAGCTCATTCATCCCAATGGAAGCTGCCGCACGAACCAAGACCGAAAAAGCGCGCCAAATTCGGTCGAATGTGAAGGTTTTGCTTACAGTTTTCTTCGATTGCAGGGGAGTAGTGCATCATGAGTTCTTGCCACAGGGTAGAACGGTCAATAAGGAATATTACCTGAAAGTTATGCGCAATTTGCGCCAAGCAATGCGCCAGGAACGCCCGGTTTTGTGGTAGAACAAAAATTGGCTTTTGCACCATGATAACTCCCCTGCTCACACATCGTTGCTTGTGCGCGAATTTTTGGCCAAAAACAACACACTAATAATGCCGCAGCCACCGTATTCCCCAGACCTGGCCCCCTGTGACTTTTTCTTGTTCCCGAAACTGAAGAGGCACATAAAAGGACGACGCTACGCTACGATTGAGGAGATAAAGACGGCATAGAAGGAGGAGCTGAACAAAATCACAAAAAATGATTTATTGAAGTGCTTCGAGGATCGGAAAAAACGTTGGCACAAGTGTATAATATCTGATGGCGATTACTTTGAAGGAGACAAAATAGATATTTATGAATAAATAAATAATTTTTGAAAAAACACAAAATTCGCGATACTTTTTGAACAGGCTTTGTATCTCTCTCCTCAGACGGCGTTGTTCGACCACTTGCGTAATACACCGGATGAAAAGCATTATCTGAGCTATCTTTTTGCAGCAATATGGCACTGTCACCAAATTTAGAAGCGTCAGTATGCAATTCGGTTTCAGCTCCTAATCGATAAAGTTTCAAAACGGGTTTACTACTGAGCGCACACTTTAATTGATTAAAAGCCGTCTCTTCACCTATATCGAATCGGTATTCGGCGTCGTTTTTTAACAAGTTAGTTAACGGTCGTGCTATCATGGAATATCGCGAAACAAACTTGCGAAAATAACCTAAGAGCCCTAAAAACTTTGTACACTTTTAGTACTTTTGGGCACTGGAAATTTCGTAATAGCATTAGTTTTATACTCCGATGGTCGTACTGTTCCGTTTTCAATAATATGCACCAAATATTCAATGCGTGTCTGAAGAAATTGGCACTTGTGCCAGTTAATCTGTAACCCGACCTGATTTGCAACTTCAAGTACGCGTTTTAGATCATCAACAGCTTCTTTGATACTTCGTGACGGGATAATTAAGTCATCCATGTAAGTTAAAACAATACCTTTTGAAATTAAATCTTTGAATACAGCGTTAATAAACTTCTGAAATACAGCGGGAGAATTGCACAACTCGAAAAGCATCTTGATAAACTCGTATTGACCATTTGGGACGACAAAAGAAGTATACTTTCTGCTATTCTCCGTTACTTCTATATGGAAAAATCCGTTTCGTAGATCAAACGTGCTAAAGATCATCGCATCCTGCAAACAATCTAATTGGTTTTCTATCAGAGGTAACGGGTACCTATCTTTTATTATCTTCTTATTCAACCTACGAAAATCGATGCATATCCTCGCTCCGCCGTTCATTTTCCTAACGAATACGATAGGACTGGCGTAGTCAGAATTCGAAGGTCGTATTATACCATCAGTTAACCACTTATCTAATTGACCATTTACCTCTTCCTTTTCTGATGGAGATGATCGTCGAGGTCTTTGATATACTGGTACGTCATCTGTTAGAATTAATGTCAACTTAACACCAACTTCGCGTACTTTCTTTGGTTCATAACTTCTTACAATCGACTCGACTTGTTCGCGGGCATTTTCGTCTGAGATGTAAGGAAGATCAAATGGATCTGCATTTTCAACCGTATCTATTTTTAAAACTTCAGGTAAATTCGTATTTTCTGTAACAACTGATTCCATGGGAATTCTACGAATAGTGACTTCGCCTTTTACTGAATGTAACTCTATTAAATTAAGAAAGTTAGTACCTATCAAGACTTCATGCTTCATCATTCGATTGTCAAGCACATGGAAAGTGATTGTATACGTTTCGTCATCGATAATAACGTCCGTTCTAAAAGACCCATATAAACTATTATTAGACGCGCCTACACCATCAAAATGTATTCCGTTACTTAATGCCGGACCGCTTATTTTATTATAACCGTCTTGATTCATTAGGCTCAAATCACTACCCATATCGATAACCGTAATGAACTGCTGATTTGCACGCTTTAACTGCTTTTGCTGCGGATTATTCGAATTTACGCACGCCGATTCTTTAGTTGTATTCGCCGGTTCCTTACATAACTTTGCAATATGTCCAAACTGATTGCATTTGAAACACTTAGCTCCTTGACTCTTCATTGGGCACGCTTTGCTCAGATGATCCTTACTGCTACAATTGAAGCACCTCTTAGAGTCCTTTGGGTCGTGATCATCGCGTTGCGTCTTTTTCTTCTCATCCCTCTTCGTCTGTTTTGATTTGGATTTACTGTCATTCTTCATGGCATCATACTGGATGAACCTCTCCTTCAGCTCTCGTATTGTCGTAGTTCCGTATAAAATTGTTTTATTTACTGCGTCATCCTGAACACCTTCAATTATACACGTTGACCCATTTTAATCGACAAACGGAGATATCTCCGAAACTACGAAACCTATGAAAAAAATGTTTGCATAAAAGTTGTCGAGGACAGTGGGGGTCATCTACCTGTACTAATGACCTTGACCTTGAGGTCAGTTTTCAAAGTCATTTCAAGGTCAAGGTCACTTTTTTAAATGGAATCCCCTATTTTTAATGCCGGATTCAGAAAAAGCGGGAAATTTTACATCTAAGCTCGTGATAGAAATCTGGTTCGACAACGTCGACATCATGAATACGACGAAGATAATGCACGAGCTTGTGAGTCAGTATACTTGTGGATTGGAATTCAATTTATTTTAAAGAAACAGAAACGATTAAACTCGCTGTTCCCAGAGTTAGGTGGTTTAGCCAGCTTGGGGTTTGGTACGGGTGGTTTTTTGACCTTCATTTGACCTATGGAAGTTACGTTAACCTTATACTTTGATACATATCTGGATGTAAAATTTCTCGCTCTTTCCGAATCTGGCATTAAAAATAGGGAGTTCGATTCAAGAAAGTGACCTTGACCTTGAAATGACCTTAAAAACTGACCTCAAGGTCAAAGTCATTAGCACAAGTAAATGACCCCCACTGTCCTCGACAACTTTTATTCGAACATTTTTTTCGTAGATTGCGTAGTTTCGAAGATATCTCCGTTTGTCGATTAAAATGGGTCACCGTGTATATTGAATCACTTACCTTGTGTCGACTTGTGCTTGAGCTGCGATTTCCAACATCTTAAAAATATATTTCTGCGACGATTCGTTAGCCGCCTTCTTACATCGGACCAGCTCCTGGTGGATAGCGTGACTATCTACGATTTCAGCGAATTCTTCTTTAAAAGCACTTCGTAATTTTTTCCACGTCTTCGTGCACTTTTCGTAATTTACAAACAGTTTTGCAGAGCCTCGCAGCAACCGTTTTGCATACGCCACCTTTTGTACGTCCGACTAATCGCAGAGTTCCGCCATTTCTTCGAAATCAATCGAATCCATCTATCGATGTTGACCTTATCGTCTTCGCTGAACGGTTCCAACGATTCCTCAACATCTCGAAACAATAAAACGCTATTACGCTTTCTTCATCTTTCTCGTTCGTTCATTCTTCTTCGTTCTTCATCACTTGAGTCGGTATCGTCGTGATCATCGTCGTCGTTATTTTTCCTGCCGCGGACACATCTACAAGACTTCCCGTCTTCGTCGTCATCGTCAACCTCCGATTCACCGTGCTCGCGTTCGAGTTGCAAAGCAGCCATTAATCTCGAAACGAGTTCACTTTTTGGGCCAGTCGTCTTTAGTTTTTTCTTCTTTAGCTCTTCTTTCAACTGGGCAGTCGTCTAACTCGCCAGTCCTACGTCTGTCTTTGCTAAGTCATCCGTGGTCTCACTATTTTGCATCATCTTCTTTCTTCTATGCTGTCGCAAATCCTGAGCTGTATCCCGGACGAGCCCCCAAAAATGTGTGTGGGATTAATAGAAGCTGCAGGATGTTCACAACATAGTATTTATTATAATCTTGTAAAATAATGAGTGAGACAAAGAGGATTGTTAGGTGTTGAGAATGAATGTATCGTCGCGAACCCTAGATTGTTTCTGTTTTTTTCGCCGCGTTCGCGACCGATAGCTATGCGCCTTCCTGCCATCTATACAAGTGGACTACACTATCCGCCATTACTCCGCAGCGCGTCGGAGATTACCGCTGAACGCAACACAACAGCGAAATTAGATCCTACAATATATTGTATTTTCATACTACACGTTTAATCTTTTGCAAAAGTAACCGAATCCATCTTTCTTTACTTCACGTATTGCGGCTTTATTTTAATTCACCTCGATCTTATTTCCACTTATCTCTAAGATTGCAATGAAAATAGATTTCACACATATTTTTTTCAACAAATATACATTTGAATATTCTTTACAAAGAGTGACGCCGTTACATATATTTCCTACTATTATTATATATGCAAATGCATCAAATAGCGAATGAAGCTCAATGCTTTAAAATGTTTTTGCAAATTTATCTGTATTCACGTTTTTATTTTGTCTAACACGTGCACAATATATCATAAGAATTAATTAGTTGTCATCTTGTGGTATGAGAAAATGTGCATAAGCAGTTGTGAAGAAAAATAATGTAACATAATGGTAGCTACCTACTCCCACAGTGCGGCCCGCGTGTACTATCAATGGCACTATATTATCATGTCGTTTTCCAAAGATTTCAGAATCATTTTTCAATTATTTTCGAGTAACACTAGAAACATTTGAAAAATGGTTGAAAATTGTTTTATCATATATACATAAACAATTTGTTATTTGTCATCCTATTTCTTCTTGCACTCGACTTCAAATTTGCTTACGATATCTATCTTCAGAAGATAGCATAATATCCATATATATCCGTATCATACGCATTTCGTAAAAGACACAATATGGTGTCAAAGATAATGTCAAAGACATTCGATGTAATATGAGAAGTTAGCAGATTGGTTTTCATTCAATTTAAATTGTGTTCGCTTTTCTATCACTATATTATATTTTAATTAGGTTAGGAAATGTACTTTTCACAACTGTATATACAGGGTGTCCCAGACCACCCGTCTCACCCGATTTTTTCGTNACATTTTAAAGAAAAATGTTTCAGACAAAAGTTTTGTGACTTCGAGGGGCACATAAGATGGTGTCACTGGTTTGACCTTGGATAGTCGTTTGAAGATCACGTGAAGGTCACCTTTAATTTCTTAAATGGAAACCCCCATTTTTCAATGAATATTCTTGTAGCTTACCTCGAGAGCTTTCCAAATCGCTATAATGAAATGTTTTTTTAATCAATACTTTTCGAGTTATGAGGATTGAAAATTACGGTACCGCCGGCATTAGC
>NW_014554964.1:361079-377232 GCF_001313825.1 Dinoponera quadriceps | reverse complement strand
TTTTTTATTATATGTGCACCTCTATTAGTTCAATTAATATATAAATAAAACATTAATAAGAAAAAAGAAAAATAAAAAATAAAAAAATAAATAATATCCCGTGTTTGTAAGATATGTATATATTTCTTTTAATTTCGTTCAAGGTTAACATTTACTTAGGTTAACATTACTTAGGTAGTTAAATCAAGTTAAATAATAATATAAATATAGTTAAATAAAGTCCACTGAAAATCCGACACTCTGCGACACAACTGCCTATAAGTAATTAAACGTACAATTGTATCTATGTATGGAAGCGTGTACTTCGTCTTTTTCTTGCCTATGAGAGAAACTGTTCTTGCAGATGACCGAAACGAGAAGTGACGCGATGTTCTTAACAATATTGCTCAACATCGGCCTAATATTTACGGTCGCATCGGCGATTGATTGCGTGCGTTCGAAAGATTGCCGGCCCAATTATAACTTAACACCTGACATAGTTCCCGTACAATACAACATTATGTTGACACCGTACATGGACACCTTCCACGGGGAGTCCAGTGTCCTCCTCCAGTTACTTACTCCTATGCGTAACATTGGTTTACACGCTTACAAGCTGCAAATAGAGGACGAGTCGGTAAAGCTTGTTGCTCATAAGGATAACACAGTGAGAAAGCCGCAGGCATATAGTTATTGCGAGAACAGGCAGATTTTGGTTTTCAAATTCGACGACAAGATCAAACGCGGCGAATATACTCTAAGTATGAAATTTAACGGCTCTTTGCTCGGCATCACAGGCTTTGTCGCAACCAATCGTACAGACCACCAAGGGCAGACAAGGTGAGCGATGTTTGGCGCAAAAAAGCGCAGTTTATAGCTTCTGTTTAATCTGGCCGTGACATACCGATCTAATTATGACAACTGAAAGAAACAATATCTAAGAGATAATATTCATATTCGTACAATACACACACACACAAACACATACACTGGTAACACACACACATATTTACTCACACTAATATTTTTACGTTGAAAAAAAAATTTCTGCAAATAAAAAAATATACGTTTTTCCAAAACAGTAGATTTTCTAAAAAAAATTTGATTACTTAACCGATTGAATTTAGATTTAAATAAATATATTGTTATTACGCACTCGATAAATATTTCGTTTATCTTTCAGATATTTTTTCTCTTATTATAAAATTTTACATTTCGTGAGAAAGAATCGTTTGGTTGCCTAACATGTCGATCACGGAAGATCTTTCTAGTTTTTTATTTCCTTTTTTTCATAAAGAAATAACTTCAGGAAAGTCACCTTACCGATATTTGCATGAGCTTCGCGAGTGATCACGCAAAGGTCACTCGATTGGAAAATAATTATATATCATAGTATATCTTCGTCACGACGGAAGATCTGTCGTAATTAATGTCGAGTCTTTGAAATGCGACAGGCAATCGTACGTAACGCTGTTCGGAACGAATGACGCTCGACGTGCGTTCCCATGTTGGGACGGACCAGTGTGGAAGTCGAAGTTCAACATTTCGGTCGTGCATCCAAGGACACACCGAGCCTGGTCGAATATGCCGCTGAAGGATCAGCGGATGACAAAACTAGCGGATAACAAAACATTGACGAACTTTAAAACTACGCCAAATTTACCTGCCCAATCCTTAATAATCGCCGTTGTGGATGTCGAACACGTCGATATACTGTACAATGATACTCTACACCCAACGTGGAAGATCTACATATGGTGCACACATGAGAAAAAAGACCAAGTAGATGTAATGAGCGTAGCTGTCCCAAGGATTGTTAACTTTCTGACTAAGTACATGGGTATTGCTTGGAAAAATTCAGGCATCGACTTGATTGCGTTTCCGAATCTGCCGACTAAATTCGTTGGAGGTTGGGGTCTCGTTATTGTCAGGTAAAGCACCCTCTAAATTCTTCTTCGAGTAAAATTCTACATAAAAAGTAAAATGGCAGCCGAGTGATTCTTTAGTAGAGTAGAATTCTTTCATTCATTGAATCGTCAGATTGCATTCAAAATTGAAAAGTGAATCTAATGTTAGCAATGTTGAAAGTCACATAAGTGATGATCGAGAAGTGAGATCGGTTATAATAGCTTATAATGTTGTAACGGCTATAGTTGTAATTTCGACGGAAGTGTAAAGCCACTTATCGGCCAAAATTTGTATTTCAAAGCGCGGAATGTTAAACATTGATTGAAAGATACGAAAACTGTCGGCAGAAACGTTTACGTGCAAATATATAAATTTCAGAGAGGAGGATGTCATCGATAAAGGAAACTTTATCGGGTACAAAATAGAAGTGCAGAGAACAGTAGCGTATGCAATCATACAGCAATTTATCGCAACTTTCAGCGGTAGTACCACGTGGTTTGTTGAACGGCTTACGAAAGGGCTTGCGTTATATCTCAGTTATTACATCATAGAAGAGGTTTTTCTTCTTTGTATCTTTTTTCTAGCATTAGTGACACTTGGCTTACGCAATCGAAAAACGCTGACACGGACAGTGTTACATTGTTTCAAATTTAGCCAATCTTTTTTCATACGTAAAGGACAGACAAAAATAATATCATTTAATTTTTCTAAAAGAGCTTCGCAAAGAATACAAAGTGTCAAAATGTCGTTTAATTGTCATGTTTATATCCATAACACCATTATAAGTTTAAATTTTAACAATCCATAACACCATTATAAGTTTAAATTTTAATATTATTTATAAATATTAATAAGGATCTGGATTTTTTAGCAACGACGAATCTCGTGCCGCTATGTTTAGCGTCTTTCTTAATATTAATTGTTTACAACTGCTAATTTTAGAGCCATCTATACGACCAGATGACAGATCTTTATGTAACGCAGATCCAACAGCCTGCTCTGCATAATGACATTATTTTAAATGTGTCGTATATTACAGACAATTCTGATCCGATTTATACATCTCTCATCAACAATAAAGGTAAGAACGCCCAATGAAAGGCTATGATGTAATCATAAGTATACTCGTTGATCGAAACAAAGAGAATCGCAAGTAAAGTCACATCGCGTACGTGAAATCTAATATGAAGAGTACGATATACGGAATTATGACAGCTAAAAAATATATTTGCAATTCGAAATAGTCTATCGATTAGTAAAAGTTATCTCTATTAATTTATTAATTTATTGGAAGGAATATATCTGATAAATTAAGAAAATAAATTGTATCAACTCTATTGTATCAACAGCACTTTTTACAAACTAATGATATTATAGTTTTACTTTGTTAAACTTTTTAATCACTCATTACTGACCCATGTCTTAATTTTTTTAGCATCCGTTAGCATGCACATGTTGCAACATATTATTCAAAAAGAGAAGTTTAATCAAGGCATTGCTAAAATTTTAAATTTTGAGTAAGTAATAATAATAATTTATTGTTTCCCTGTAGGTTACAATCTTTCTTTATCTTACCCCTTATCATTATCTCTGCCAAATTAACTTATTCTGTTTATTTCTAACGCTCATGTACACACGGAGACATCATGGGTCTCCTACTGACCTGGTGTCTTTTAACAGACATATGTCTCCTACAGACAAGTTATCTTTTTTGCCGACTAATTTGCAGACATATTTTGTCTCTTACAGACATTCACTTTCAATTATAATGTATATCTCACGTTATGTTTCCACTCAAAGACATATTGTGTCTCTTTTACAGACATGGACATGGTGTTTTTCACAGATACGTGTACTTCATACTCTATCATCTTGTTTCCACGCGTATCAGCCTACCTTCGCAACTATGCACCTCTCTTATCTCTAATTGTATATATGNCCTGTATTGACTTTTGTGGAACATGAGGATGACTACAGCAGGCATATTTCACAATATCCTTATCCATCACGAAACAACAATAGATTTCGTGAATGGTACACACCTATAACGTACACCACGCAGCAAGAACTTAACTTTTCGAACACTTCGCCTAGATTGTGGTTGGCAGATGAAATTATAACAATTAATGTAACTAATCCAAAACACTGGATCATATTCAACATACAACAAACCAGTGAGTATGGTGACTCCATATGAGAAAACTTTTGGTTCAGTTACGTCACCGGGAAGCAGTTACTAAATAAATATATATATATATATATATATTTATTTATTTATTTATTTATATAAAATATTAGGGGAAAAGAAAAGGAGCGTGTGGTTTAAGGCGAAGTGGAAACGGAAGTATCAATTAGAGATAAAAGAGGTGTATAGTTATATATATGCGTATATATACAATTAATATACGTGATAATGATATAACATGTCAAACTTTAAACATTGGGATTGACGTACACACATAAAATAATGAAAAATTAATTAATTAATTGTAGGATATTACTGCGTCCGATATAATCTATCTTCTTATTTAACACAGTTACACAAGCGCTTCCTATGATTGGTGGCAGTTATTCCAACGAGAAATTGTTGTGGACCGTTACAAATATAACTTAGAGCACGTAATGTACAAGTGGACATCGCAAACAAACTATCCTGTATTGACTTTTGTGGAACATGAGGATGACTACAGCAGGCATATTTCACAATATCCTTATCCATCACGAAACAACAATAGATTTCGTGAATGGTACACACCTATAACGTACACCACGCAGCAAGAACTTAACTTTTCGAACACTTCGCCTAGATTGTGGTTGGCAGATGAAATTATAACAATTAATGTAACTAATCCAAAACACTGGATCATATTCAACATACAACAAACCAGTGAGTATGGTGACTCCATATGAGAAAACTTTTGGTTCAGTTACGTCACCGGGAAGCAGTTACTAAATTCATTGAGATAACTGTTTATTTTTCGTTTCTTCGACAGACTTTTATCGCGTCAATTACAACACCGACTATTGGTTTTACATCACGCATCATCTAAACGAAAACGATTATAGAAAGATCCACCGCTTGAATCGTGCTCAACTCATCGATGATGCGTATCATTTTATGATGATGCAGGAAATGCACTACACAGTCTTTCTCGAGCTTACCGGATACATGTGGAAAGAAATGGACTATGTACCGTGGCACTCTATGGCGAACGTTTTGCACTATATGTCGCCCTTCTTCGATTTCTTAGAGAGTGAATATTTCAAGGTATATAGCAATGTAATTAAAATTAATGTGTATTGTGATATTGGTGATAGTACACACATTGTGATATTGGGTATATACATAAACAAAATGAAATATAGGTCGCAACATTTTTACCTCGATAATCTCTTCAGAACGCACCCAGTATTCCATAGGAAGTTTTTTAGCAATTCTCGAGGGATAAATTTCCCTATTAGATACCGCGTATTTCGAGATTCATCGAAATAAACGATTAGGATCTTCTTTCTGCCAACTGATTTTATGCATAGATAGTTGTGTCAGGCGTAAAATTTCTCGAATAATATACACATGACGTATGAAGAGTATGGGAAATTAATATTATTAAACGATTTTTCTAGAAACATATATTGGAAATGTTCGCGAAATATATGAGGACTTACGAATACAGTGAAACCGTAGCGGACGCCACGTCGTTATTAGTATACTATTGGGCGTGTAAACTCGGCGATTTCAAGTGCAGAGAGATGGCTGCTAATATGTTGACACAACATCTAAGTAACACCAAGAAAAATCCGTAATTATTCTGACAAACAGTTTTCCTCTTTCCAAGTGTCAACTCATGTTCACCATTTTGAACGATATTTTTCTCACAATGTTTTGTGAATCGTTAGGTAGAGATGACATTTGAAAAAAGCTGATTGTTTATTACAATTTTTTCGTCATTTCATGTTCATCGTAGAATTCTGCCAGGTTGGGAGAATTGGGTGTATTGCGCGGGTCTAATGAACGCGAACAAAAGTGTTTGGGATCAAGCGGCGCGGCACTTTGTTACCAAAAACAGGGTAATGATAAAACACCTATCTTGTACCGAGGACAATATGATTGTAAATAGTTTTTTGAATTCAACTATATTCGACATGAGTTCTGTATGGGATTATTTGGAACCTGAACAGCTGATGAAATTATACCGTGGCGTAATGAAGAAGCACGCGAGGAAGAAGGAAGTGGTCGATTTTATCTTGGGCTATTTTGACGAACTTATGTCACAGTAAAATCTTTTCTCTTTCACCATGCACGCGATGTATGCAGCAAAGCGTGTTTTTTCACATCCACTTAAATCTGTTGTTTTATATTACAGTCACATGAATATAAACGAGAAATTAGGTAGCATTATCATGAACGTGTATTCCAGGTGCCAACTTAATCAGGTAAACATCGTGATCTCGTGCTTCACGGTTTACTAATGACTACAAATCGGCATAAAAGACTTAATACGCAATATGATTAAATATTTTTAGTATTTTCTGTAACAGTATATATTTATTTTTACCCGTTATCGTAAAACTCAGTGACAGGCTAACGTTTATTATATACATCATTTCCGCTTTTGTGAACAAACAATAAATAACAAATCAATAAGGCATGTGTTTAAAGAAGCCTAATAACCTGGTTGCACGATGTGTCAAAGCTATTATGCCGGTCTGTAGACATTTGATTATTTTCATTTCTCTCCGTACATGTGATATATACTGTCTCTTTAGATTTTAATCTTTTAAATCTTAATTATGCGATGATTACACCGTGTCAAATATTATATGATATTAAGCAGCACTATTACTTCACGCGATGGCAACGATCTGTTTTTAGGTATGGGAGTTCACAATCAGTAAGTATAAATGGAACAAATCACAGTTGGATACGATAAGAAATATGATAAAACAGCGGGAGGATCAGATAGAGATGCAGAAAGTTATTTATCTGGGGCCTTTCATGACCGTTGCACGAAAAGATTGCCAATTAATCGCATGAAAAAATTATTATAATTTATTTATTTGTTAATAATTATTATTATTATTTTAATTATAATATGCATATATATTAAAAACGTATAAGTATAGACATTATCTTCAAAATATATGCATATATGTGTTTTATTTCGATATGTGATTGAAGTTTAGAGCGAGCTTCGAGTGAAAGTTAAAAAAACTTTTTTACAAATTTAACCTAAGTAAAAAAACAAAAATATGTAAAAAATTATAAATTTGTGCAAGATGTGTCAACATTTATGTTATCGATGAACTATTTTTTTTCTAATGTATATCGTTCCATGGAATATAAAATTATTTACATTTGTTTGTGCAAGCCACTAGAACTCTCGGCAGGAATATAAATTGTGTGAATATTCTCGCGCGCGCAAGAATATATTTTCCGTTTTTCTTACTTTTTTATGTTAATATTTACACATTTTGCACAATTTTATTGTTTTGCGCGTAATTTTGAGATTTTACTGAGGTTAAATTTCGGAAAAAATTTTTTAATTTTTGCTCGAAGATTGCTCCAAACTTCAACCACATGTTTCCCTTTCCTTCCTTTTGAAATAAGATCATTACACTGTGCAAAAAAATCGATTCCCTTGAATTTAATGAAATTTTATTAATTGAAACAAAATTGTCCTTGAAATAGAGAAAACATAGGAATGTTTAATTCAACAAACAGGATTATTTGTTTCCCCAAACAATAAATATCTTTACTTCATAACATATTTTATTTTGAATTTTCACTTATTACAATGATTGTCACAAACAATAAATTATTTGAAAATAATATGATATTACGTTAGAAAAGTGTTAAAGAACTTCTTTGTCTTAGTAGGACATAATTTTAATAGTGGAATTTAATATATAATGAAATATTGTTTTTACTTAAAACAAAATAATACTTAAAACATTTTACTTAAAACAACATAATTTTAATAGTGGAATTTAATATATAATGAAATATTGTTTTTACTTAAAACAAAATAATATTCTCTCTAAATAATATTGTTTTTCATTCAAATATAATGATATTTGATATTAAATTATATTGTTTATATTAATCAAACCCAAGTCAAATAAATCTCCCCTAAATTATACTAAATCCAAAGAAATCTTTTTCTCTATATATCGTTACTTTCACTCGCGACGTATCGTTCTTTCGTTACTTCGAAAACTGCATCGTTCTGCTTGAAACATTTTCGTATACGATCTGACCGGATTAAATTCATCAAGTCTCGCATTACGCCATCGTGTGCGGTAATAGATCTACAAAGCGGCACGTTTGTGCGGATCTGTTACCGACTCTGTACGGCTCCTGTGATGTTAACACGCGATATGACAGTGCGCTGTCGAATTACGTTCCGGGTTTCCTGTCTCTCAGTTAATCATCGTACAACAAACGGACGTACACGGTAAGTTGGTCCGCGCGTCTGAATATCGAATTATCCGCACAGATCGCTGCGTCTTGCTTCTTATTTGTTGCTATTTCTATCTAACATTTAAAAAGTGCGATATTTTGCGCATGTCAATTATTTCATCAATCGTTCGTCATCCTTGCGAAAGGCTCGAGAATGACTCGCACATGCGAGAAAGTAGATTTGAAACGCAATATTGGAAGTGTAAAACGTATACCCGAGCGCAAGTTCGACTGAAATTACCAACAGTGGGTGCAGAGTAACCTTTGACGCAGCAACGCGACGGTAATATGTTCCAAACAATAATCTATTAATTTTAAGTTAATTTTTGTTTACTTTATGGCCGATCGATTTCACGCATAAAACGCCCACCAATGAAATTCTGCCGATAATGAGCGGGTAAAAGAATCTGATAATGATCGCGTAAAAGAAATAATTTTATACATTTGTCACACAGATAAAAATAATTTTGCTGTTATAGCGAAACTATCATTGCTACTGCATATTCGTTACGACAACGACAGTAGTCGTAACGAATATGCAGTAGTTTAGTTAGCATAACCAAATTAGCGAATTATTCGTAATTAGAGCAGAAAAACAGTTTCGTTGTCGGGACAGAAAATATTCTACACGGTAAATTTGTCCTCGGGACACGCGTTAATTTACTATTAGAACAAAATAGTGTTCTCCTACATTTATTTTGTTTCCACAACAAAATAATTGGTAGATTCGGCAGAATAATTCAGGGAATAGTAATTGTTATTGTCAACAAATCGTTATGCCATCCACGTAGTAACTGACAGATTTGGTTGTACCAGCAAATTATTTTTCTCCGTGCCATGGAATGTTTATTTATCTAAAGTGCCTGTTGATATATCTTTGTCTAACGATACACGACCCTTCTTCCGTGAGGTATTTGTAGGCTTTCAGATTGCTCACCGGTCACTCTGTGTCTCTAAAGACACAGTGTTATGATGTCTTAAAAAAGTAAGTGGAAGCAGTCGCGAGATGAAATTATAATTTGAAGTTATTGAACAATTGGATCACTCGTTAGTTAAACATACTATCATATACCAGGTGTAGAAATATGAAACCGGAATTTTTTTGTAAAAATTACACGTCTGTTGTTTGAAAATGATAAAAAATATTTTATTCAAAATAACGTCCATTGCTATTTATACATTTTTCCCACCTCTCCGGCAGTTTATGAATGCCACGCCAAAAAAACATTTCTTCTTTTGAAGCAAACCAGCTATCGAGCCATTTTCGTACATTTTCATACGAATTGAAGCATTGTTCAGCGAGAGCGTGTCCCATTGATGCGAATAGATGATAATCGGACGGAGCCAAGTCTGGAGAATAAGCCGCATGTGTTAGTATTTCCCAACTGAACGCCTCGATCGTTTCCCTGACTCGTTTTGCTGTGTGTGATGGGGCATTATCATGGAGCAAAATGAGTTTGTGTTGCCTTTTTCCATATTCCGGTCGTTTTTCACGCAATGCTCGATTTAAATCGATAATTTGTTGTTGGTAGCGATCAGTGTTAACGGTTTCAACAGGTTTTAGCAGCTCATAATAGATTACACCCTTCTGATCCCACCAAACACAGAGCATTGTCTTCTTTCCAAAGCGATTGCAGTGGATGTCGATGGTTCGCCTGGATTCACCCATGATTTCTGACGCTTAGGATTCTCAAAATATATCCATTTTTCATCACCTGTCATGATACGATGGACTTTCTTTTGTATCTGTCGAGCAGCATTTCACAAGTGGTTTTTCGATTTTCTTGCTGTCTTTCATTCAGTTCATGCGGAACCCATTTTCCCACTTTCTGAATCATGGCTTTCAAACGAATTGAGACAGCTTTCTGCGTCACATTCAATTCATCCGCGAGTTCTTGTTGAGTTTGAGTATCATCTTCATCCAATAAGGCTTGCGATTCGTTGTCTGCGAACTTTTTCGGTGGTTTCCCACGCTCTTCGTTTCTCACGTCAAAATCACCACTTTTGAATTTTTTCAACCACTCGAAACACTGTGCTTTACCAAAAGCATGTTCACCGTAAGCTTCGACAAGCATTCGATGCGATTCTGCAGCAGTTTTCTTCAAATGATAACAAAAAACCAATACTGTCCGCAAATCGTAGTTCGTAGGCACAAAACTCGACATGTTTAAGGTTATAGAAAAATATACCGGTGTATGGAACTTGGGTTGTTGTGTGTTGAAAATCTTCGTCAGCTGTTAAAGGGAGATGATAGCGCTGTAGAAGCGGTCTTACGGTCCCTAAATTGATGGCACCATCTATAGGGAAATTCCGGTTTCATACTTCTATACCTGGTATACGTGTATGTGCGTGAAAGTGTACATTTCGTCTCTTTTTCTCGTCGTAAGGAAGAAACTGTTCTTGCAGATGACTGGGACGAGAACGGTCGCGATGTACTTCGAACTGTTGCTCGGTGCCGGCCTAATGTTCACCCTCGCAACGGCAATTATTGATACAAACGTGGATTCGGAAAATTGCGCGCCCTATTATATTATGTCGGTTTATACAATTCTCATACGTCACGCCGGAACCTTACGCGAACATTTTTCGCGGGGAGTCCAGTGTCCTCTTCAATCTACGCTCTTATGTCCTTACTCAGACGCGATACATTAGTTTACACGCTTACAAGCTGCAAGTAGAGAACAAATCGATACTGTTTGTTGTCCGTAAAGATAATACGGTCTGTAAGCCGCGGATGTACAGTTATTGCACGGAAACGCAGACTTTGGTTCTCGAGTTCGACAAGCGAATCTTGTCTGGTGAGTAAACTCTAAGCATGAAATTCAACGGATCTCTGCACGGCAGCGCAGGCTTTGTCGCGACCGGTCACACGGATAACGAAAGACGTATAACGAAAGACGTACAAGGTGAAGTACCAGGAGAAACATGAAGAAGAGGCCGTCCGCTTCGGCAAACCGTTTGCCGCTGCTTACTGGCCACGATCTACCGACAGCCTACAAAGTACACAACTTCTAAAGTGCAGTATGATATCGAAAAGAATAGTCACGAGTGGTAATTTTCAGCGATCTCTTTTCTTTCCGATAAATAAATAAATAAATAAATAAATAAATAAATAAACTAGACAAAATAAACTAGACAAAATAAATGAATATTAAACAAATAAAACGTCAACGTCTTGACCGACAGCGCATCTTGAACTTTTCAACTTTGGTACTCTTTGCACGCAAGAAACTTGCTCTTTTATTTCCTACCATTTATTTTTTATTTATTTACTCTTTTTCTCCCTTTAAGGATAAATAGATAAAAAATTAATGGAAGGAAATAAAAGAGCAAGTTTCTCGCGTACAGAAGATACCGTTTGACAAGTTCAAGGCGCGTTGCCATTGGATGTTACACGCCCATCTGGATTGCTAATTGGAATAATTATCGATACTTTCGCCCGAGATATCGTCGTCAACGTCGGCCGCTGTCCGCATGAGCTTTGCGTAAACGACGTTTAATTAAGCGACAATTGTGCGATATCGTGTTATGATGGAAGATCCGTTAAAATCATCTTTGAAATGCGACAGGTAGACATACATGACGTTATTCTAGCCGACCGGAGCACGACGTGCGTTTCCGTGTTGGGACTAGCCGTCGTTGAGAGCAACCTTCGACATCTCCGTCGTGTATCCGAAATATCAAACGGCACTGTCGAATATGCCCTCCCGGGAAACGTCGAATTTTACGGCCGACAAAATGCAGACGCGCTTTCAAACCACTCCCGATTTGCTCACCTACTTCGTGGCGATCGCGGTTCTCAATATCCGTCACGTGTTCAGCGGTCATTCGGCGAGCAGAAACGACATACGTCAATTTCGTCAACACGACACAGACGTCGCCACGATGTGATGCAGATGACACATGAAGAAGTAACTGAATATCGTGCAATAAACCGCTAATAAGGTGTCTCGCTTCATGAGCAAGAATCTGTTGTATTCTCTGAGGAAAGTTGAACTTGTAGCGTTTCCGAAACTGCCGGTAAAATACGTGAGAGGTTGGGCGCTCACTGTTATGAGGTGAGCGTGCGATCGGAATCTCGATGATCAGGCGGCGGGCCTCGAGGGCAGTTTTTCCCAACGACGAACAAACGACCACCAACGAACTCTCGACGATAGACGCGTTTTTGTCGTAGCTCGTCTTGAGTCAGACCAGGTATATTGGGAAGCACACTGACAGAAATTATAAGTTATTTTCGGCTTCAACCGTACTTCTTTCGGCTTTTACCATGAAAATAGTAGTAGCAATATGCAAGTTTATTAACACTGACACTATAGTAACATTTATTAGAAAAACAGTCCTCTTGACTATAATTTTTTTACTATAATGTATAGTTATGACATTATAGTTACAAATACTAAATATTTTTCTCTCAGCGTAGAAGATTGCAGATTGCAGAAATTGGAATCAATTAACATTCATGGTGCAAAAATTAATCATTTTGGCTGTTGGAACATCTAATAATTATCACAATATATGGCCGAAACTTTTCGATAATAAAGTAATTTCTGTCTAAGTGCATAGTATATTAAAATATGTACAAATTAGATGCGTCATCAGCTTTTATCGTCCTTTATTATTTGATTTTAATCGAAGAGCCTTACAATCATTTTAATCGAAGAGCCTTACAATCATTTACTTGATGGAATCAACTAATCTTGATTTGAGCTTATCTTGTCCTGGTTGATCAAAATCCGATTTTCAATCCGCAATCTTCATTTTTCAATATCTGGTCTAATATGAGTTTCGATCGTACGGAAAAATAAATCTAAGATTTTTAATTTTAATTTCTTACGAGGGAACTTTGTTCAAAATGGCCATATCTTTGCACTGGGTGTAATTTAAATATGTGAGAATCTTTGATCCTCTTATTCAAGAACATGATATTCAGGAAAGACGATATCACGTATACAACTCAACATGGTCGCAAATTTAGGGTACAGATGAAAATAGCACACAAAGTGACAAGGCAGTATACCGAAAATTTTCTCAGCCTACAAAAATAGTCTTACCTGTGGTTTAATAAAGCACTTACGTTGTATTTGAATTATCACGCTTTGATTCACGAGGTGATTGTTTTGTATCGTCAGCTTTAGCCACACGCAACTTTGCACGCGCAATTAAGAGAGACGTCATTAATTTTAACATTAGGTCGAAATCCACGATACTGCTTGTACGTTGAAATTTTACGTAGATATTAGAATTTTTCAATAACAGCGAGATCCACATTACTAAGATCTACATATCTTCTCTATCATGCTAAAAAAATGTAAAATAAACATTAATTTATTCTACTATTAATTTCAGATCCTCAAGAATCAGTATATGATGGGGCTCTTCGTAGAACGCGTTCTGCAACCTGCTCTGTGTAACGACGAATTATATTACCTAAATATAATCGAATATAACATGTTACCCGAATTAAATCCGCTTTACGCTCCTCTCATTTACAAGAAAAGTGAGAATATTTTAATATTACGATATAATTACAAATATGGCCGTTGATTAAAATCGAAATGTAACGTCATATCGAGCTAACGTAACGAAACGAAGTCGTTCACCAATGCGAATAATATAATAAATACGATATTTTAACGGTTAACTAATTTATTCGCGATTTACTGGTCTCTATGAAAGAGAAAATTAATTCATAAAATGTATGTATATATTATTTTTCTGTAGCAAATTTAGAATCAATTTCCTTCCGCCGTATCAGCCACATTTGTGAATAGTGGACGCGCTTTTACGATTTCTCGATTGTTGCAACTTATTTAATCTAACAAGTTTTTTACCGTGCAAATTGTTATAGCATTGTTTTAGCAATTGTTATAGCGTTCGCTATAATATACATGTTGGAACATCTAATTACAAAAGAGGTACTCTAAAAAATCCTTGTCAATTATTCGATGTAAATAATGCATACAATGTAATATAATGCGACAATAGCACGTAATTCATTATCGTATAACCACTGGGAAAGAAAGCAACGTACTATATTATTTAATATTTAATATTATTTCGTTAAATTATAATTCGCATATGTTACATTATTATAAACTGCCTGAATTTTTAACAATTACCGCGCATATGTGCACTTTATTATACGAATTCATAGCATAACGCTCCGATAAATGTAATAATGAATAATACGATAATTTTGGAATTCAAGCTGTTACAGCATTCGACACGATCGATATTGAATGTTATTACTCCTACACAGAGAGCTGCAGACTGCCAGTGCACGGCAATTCTGGACGATCTTGAACGCAGCGGAAAACGAATTCGAGAAAAATTACGAGTATAAATTAAAGGAAGTAATGGAATCCTGGCTAACACAATCAAACACGCCTACATTGTATGTTGACATTGAGCAATATGACAACAGTATAATAGTACGTCTTATGCAAAGAATTTATGATGCGCAACTCACCGTTATCCGCCACATCAAGTAGAAGATACCTATAACCTTCACTACGAACACAGAGCTTCGTTTCACCAATACTAACTTTGTATATTGGATGACCAGTTCTACAATGACACTCCCAAAAATCACGTTTGACAAATGGATCATATTCAACTTACAACAAATTGATGAGTACCGGCAGTATGTAGGATAAATTGTCTGTTCAACTTCATCGGCGCAAACGGTATTTTTATTTTACTCTCTAAATTTCTCCGTAATTCCACTGAAATTCCACTCGAAAAGCAGAGCGACAGCCGAGTCACTGCGAATCGAGTGACTTTTCACTCGTGTAGCAAGAATTCCTCCATTTGGAATCGCCGAGGGAATATTTTTATTGGAAATTGTAAATTCGCCGTCTAGCGGGAACAAATACATTTTAATTGACTGAAACGTTCACGTACGCAGGAAAAATATTGTAATGTCGATAGAATTGGCCAATGGCACCGTGATCGGAATAAATCTTATTGATTCGATTCGATTTTAACGAGATTTTATTGAAACTAATTTATATAACTCAGCGTTTAGGTGAATATCCCAATTAGTGACAAAATAATCTCATTGTAAAAATAAATTATTAAGTTATTATAATAATATATATGTTAGATACAAATATTTATTTTATTTGAAATTTTTAACATTTGGGATTTTAATTATATTAGATTTTTAAAATTTATGATAAGATTTTAATTAATGTATAACATGTTCTTAAGAGAACGGAAGTATCATTATATTTAGTGACATGTAACTTTGATTTTGATACTATTCCTTAAATTTTTATGATGGATAAAATTTACAATTCACATTTGCTCTTTAGAAACAGGAACATTAATATCATTTTATACCATATTTATTTAAATAGTTAGTGAAAAGACAAATAAATATTCCAGTATCGATTAGTGATATATATGTCTTGACTATAAAAAATATATACATTGTTACATTTTTTACTTGTAAAATATTTGTTTAACCTTTCTTCGGCTTTGACAGTACGATTTTAAACATTTAAGAAATAGTTACAAAGAAATACCAAAAAAACGCTTTGTACAGGGTGCGGCGAAAGGTATGCCCTCATTTTGGAGAGCAATCAATAAAATACTATTAAATGTAGAGGATTGGAAATTTTTTTATTACCTTTGGTACTTCAAACAGTTTTTTTACATTAACGTTTAAAAACGATATCTGCAAGATGGCGGCCTCCAGTAGCAATGCACTGATGTAGCCGATTTTGGAAGCTTCGGGCTGCGTTTTGGCACATCTGAATCGGAATGGCGTTCACCTCTTCGATGATTCTCCTTTTCAGTTCT
>NW_014554964.1:266412-360991 GCF_001313825.1 Dinoponera quadriceps | reverse complement strand
ATTGTTTTTCCATCAGGTACGGAAACATGACGCGGAATATGGAATCGCAAGCGCATTGCTCTCTGCGTCGCAATGACTGAACGGCCATTTTCCAAAAAAGAGCGCACAGCGAATCCATGATGTTCTCCAGTCCAAATCATGATGTTAACTGAAAACGGTTGAGAACAACCTTCCTAATGAGACCCTGCCCAACAACCTACTCACGCCATCTGGTGAGCAACGGATTTTTCAAACTCGGACAAACCTTTCGCCGCACCCTGTATTAACGGCCAATTTCTAAGATGTCGGCGAGTAACTATTCGAATTGTCGCCGTTAACAGAACGCTTATAATTCTATTTCTGCATTCACTATGATTTTTAATTTCGAAACTTGTTATAACATACAATGTATAAAATTTAAAAAACGTATAAAATTAATGTATAAATATGTAAATATATTAAAAATATATTAAAAATATATTTTTAATTTTATATTATATATTTAATTATATATATATATATATATAATTTTATATATATATATATATAAAATATATATATATATATATAAAATATATATATATNATTATTATATATATATATATATATAATAATGTTACGTATTTAAAATATATTTTTAAAATATATTTTTAAAATAAATTTGGAGCTATATTATTTGACTTATTAAGAACAAATGCGATTTTCACAAATTAGAACAATGTCACTGATTAAGATATTTGCTTTATTAAAATAATGTACAATGTATCAATCGCTTCAAGTGAGTGTTCATTCGTTTTGAATGAGATTTCACTGCAACAATTCAAAGAGTAAGTGATAAAATAATTTTTCTATTTCTTCGACAGGCTATTATCGCTGTTCCCTAGAATTTTTAGTTCCCTGCTCTGATAGTCGCAGGTCGCGCCTGCAGGAAATCTACTCCTAATATTCCCTCGTACTCCATGGGAAAATCATCTTTTACTACGTAGATTTTGTGTTGTAGGACTTGTCTCCCTAATTTTATGGTTGCAATGAATTTGCCTAACGTACTCGTTTGATGTCCGGTTACTCCGGTCAGTGTTACTTCATCCACAGTCACGGGAGTTTCCCCTTTTAAGGTCCGTACTTTTACGAAACTAATTGACGATCCGGTATCCAGTAAGAGTGGTATCTTCCCTCGTCTGGTTTCGTATATCGGGAGTATCACTAAGTCCAATCCCGCGTAGGTTTGCCTCTCTTCACTTGGTTGATTTGAAAGTCTCGAGCACTTTGCGTTTTACTTTCTCTTTTTCATCTCTCGTTTTTACTTTTGCTCTCGTTAGATGGGCCTCCCTGATTCATTCTACGCCTATCTGTCGAGGCGGTGTTTGTATTTTGATGACCTTCGCGACGTTCAAAGTTGGGTGCAGCGTATTCGACTGGTTTCCCGTGCAGCTTCCAGCATTCTTCGCGTGTATGTCCTACCTTTTTGCAATATGTGCAATATTTTTCCATCGCGTTCATGCGAGGGCGTTCACTCATTGTTGGTAGGGTGTATCGGTTCGCGTAACGGCTGGTACGACAATCTTTCCCTATCTGTCCAATTTTGCCGCATTTGTGACGCGTCGGAGGTCTAACATTTTCTCGAGCACACGGATTCGTCGTCGGTCGACTGTTATATGGAAGTGCAGTTTCCCGATTATTATAGTGATTTAACCCTTTCACCTTTTCTTCCTCCATTGCTCCGATAGCTTCAGCTATTATAGTGGGAGCTCAGGATCATACTATGGTTTGCAGCTTATCATTCAGTCCAAGTTGGAAATTTATTAGTGCTTGAGATTTAATATATTCGTATATGGCTCTCTTTTCTACCGGGGTATACAATGTACCTTCAGTGGCTGACTCATATAATTCTGTTGCTAGTCTAACTAGACTCTCTTTCTTAGACTTGCGCTTTTTCTCCGGTCTTCTGCCGTAAAAAATTAAATTCGCGTTGTAACCGTGTAGTCGACCTTTTTTCTCGAATAGCAAGCTTCTAATATTTCTTTCAATTGTCGATAGGTTATTACATTTCGGTTTTCTATTTCCGTCATGGCTTGTCCTTTTAGTTTCGTGCAGGTTATTGCCTTAGTTAATGCGATTTCTTCTGTAGGGTGTATTAAATCGTAAGCATAATTGCAAGCGTGTAAAAATTCTTTGAGACTCTCTTCACTGGAGCCATCAAAGGTCGGTATCAAGTCCCTGGCCTCTTTTATTCGCTGTCTGTTAGTGTCAGTTATAAACGAATTCAATGCGAGACTGTCTTCTGAGAAAGGGTCATGTATATGTATGTGGTCGTACGTTCTGTCTCTGTTCCAGTGCCCCGTTGCAGTGGGCCTTTGTACGTTAGTGAATCCTTCCGTGTTATTTTGTTGCAATACGTTAACCTTCTCATTTAACTCGGCTACGCAAGTAGTGAGGTTCTGTATTTGACTCAGTAAGACCTCCACTAGGGAGTTGCGTTCTCCTTCCCTGTTGCCTCTTGGTAAAGGGTTTTCCTCTATGCTACCGTTCGTACGTTGCGCGACGGTGGTTCGTAATCTATTAATTTCTTCATCTATCGCGGGACCGTCAATATAAGGTACATCTTGCTCTGTACGCCCGTCCATGTTTAAGTTATCAAGTATTTCGTTCGGGTCGAAAACGCTATCGTCGTACGAAGTTAAAGAAAATTCTCCTCTGTCTGACACGTTAGTAATGGTACTATTACTCGGCAAGTTTCTTTGTCCCCTAACGTGTGAAATTACTGCTGGTAATATACTGTTATCGATTTCATCAAACGAAAATTCGCATTCAGTTACGATGTGTATCGGGGGCTGTTCTTCGTTTGAACTATCAAGTACGGTTAGCGCGTTTTGTATTCCTTCTCGTATACTTTGCGCGGTATTATTTATTACGTTATCAAAATTCTGGTTTAATAGTTCGGCTGGCCGTCTTAGTATATTTGCCGCAGGTTCACTATGTAGCCAGGATCTATTTTTGCAAGAGTTACGCGATATACGAGGTCTGGCTATTAAATAACGAGACTGCGCGCGCAGAAGTCGTCCTAGAGGGGAAGGGGGAGGGGGGGGGGAGAACGAATGCAGCGTTGGATAGGTGGAAGTGTCTACTATTCCAGTACGAAAACTCGTTTTTGTCGCTGTAGTAGTATTTTTTCTATAGAGGTTAGAAACGAACGTGTTTTTTCTCGTGCCGATAACAATGTGTGACGAAAAACACGAGCAACGGATCAATGTGGAATTTCTCGTTAAATTAAAAAAAACTCCGACTGAGTGCTATAACTTGTTGAAAGAGGCCTATGGTGAGAATTCTCTATCTCGTGCGCGTGTTTTCGAATGGTATAAACGGTTTTCTGAAGGCCGAGAGAGCACCGAAGATGACCAACGTCCGGGTCGACCTGTCTCTGTTTCAACTCCGCAAACAGTGACCAAAATCAATGAAATTGTGCGCGGAGATCGTCGTATGAGCATTAGGATGATTGCTGAGACGCCGATAAAGAAACAGTTGTGGAAAAACAAGTCGTGGATCTTGCACCAGGACAATGCACCTGCCCATAACGCGCTGTCTGTGAAGCGTTATTTAGCCGCTAGAGGCACTCCAGTGCTCGAACACGCGCCGTACTTGCCTGATTTAGCACCCTGTGACTTTTTCCTGTTTCCAAAGATCAAGTCTGTCTTAAAAGGAACCCGGTTCGAGTCGATGGAAGAGGTGAAGCGAAAATCGACGGAGCTCCTAGATACACTTACAAAAGAAGACTTCCAGCATTGCTTTGACCAATGGAAAAAACGAATGGAACGGTGTGTGGCGAGAGGAGGGGAGTACATTGAAGGGGAGCATTCGATTGTAGAATAATTTTTAAAATAAAACTCTTTTTCATAAGCAGTCTCGTTATTTAATAGCCAGACCTCGTATTACTGCCTTCGGACATTTAAGCGGATGGTTTGGCTTCTCGCTTGTATATATATGTGTATACGCTTGTGTGTATTAGATTAGGACTTACATTAATAAGACGGGACGCATGCCGACGGGTCGCGCTATCTCGTTCTCGCACGGTTCGTTATCGGTGCTCCGATTGTCCGGTGTTGAGTTGCCTTGCGCTTGTCGCTGCGTTGAGGTCGTTTCTCCTGCCTTTGCTGCTTCGTCGCCTCCTCTGCTATCGTGGTTGGCCCGTGTTGGTGGTCGTAGCTCCGACGTCCGTTTCTTCCGTCCGTTCCGTCCGGGCTGCCACGTAGTTTTCCTTTCTCCTTTTTGATTGTCCCAAGATTTGTTGCTCACCACTCTGCTACTTGCGATTGCTTTTTCACAAAAGCTATCTCCTTGTTCTGTTGCAGGCTGTTGTTGGAGGGCGGATCCCACCGCTGCCACCAGATTTGTTGCGCGAGTCGAGTCGCGGGTAATGTGGGGTGCCCTTCACAGCGCGTTAGAGCGGGAGGAGTCGGTGTAGAATAAACTTATCTTTTGTTGGAAAAAAAACGAACTTGTCTTTATTTCGTTATTCACCCGATACAATATTATTTGTGCGACCGACAGCGTGTCGTTTCCTGAGAGTTAAGAGTTTTGAGTCGCTCCCGCGCCGGAATCACGTCCCCTTTTATCTTCTTCCTATGTCTCAATCAAAGGGGACGGTTTTGATGTGTCAGCGTCACTTGAGTGTGGACGCTGACCATCCTGATTTCGATATTTCCATTGCCAGAATGCCGGGTTACATTTCCGCATAGCGACGTTTGGTAATTCGAGCCGTAGCCTTCGTTTATGGTCATCGATATATCTCATCGTTATGCTTACAACGTCGCGTCCGTTACAATGTCGATTATTGGCTTCAAATCGTCCGTTATTTAAGAGACGATCATCTGAAAATACATTCCCTGAATCGTGCTCAGATCATCGACGACGCGTATCATTTAATGATGACAGACCAACTGCATTAAATAAACTTTACATACTTCATTCGGTACCTAAGCAAAGAACATTATTTCTTCCCATGGCATTCTATGATAAACGTTCTGTAGTGTACGTCGCCTTTCTTCGGCTTGCCGGAAAGTCAAGTTTTCAAGATATATCGCGATAGAATAAAAATTGCTTGGTATTACAACGTTCGACATAAAATACGCTCAAATAATGTATATGCATAATGTATGCATGTACGTAGGTTGCTCTGAAAGTTTTTGCGATTCGGTTATCTCTCATATGATGGCGTTGTCGACAATATTTATTTCGAATACTTTCACATTTTTTTATGCCGAATAGCTATGACAGATTAGTAAAATTTTTTTTTCTATTTTTACAGTAGTTTCGCAGAAAATCATTTTGATACATTGAATGGAGTTAACACGAGAACATTATCGAGCGATGATTTTCTACGATTTTGAAGAGGAGCTGACTCAACAACAGTGCTCGCGAAAAAATCAAGCGATTGTTTGGCGATGAAGCATCATCCTTGGCAACTGTTGAACGGTGGTTTAACGAATTCTGCGAATAAGCGTGGATGTGTTTCGCTCAAAGACGAGCATCTTGAAGAACGGCCTGCCACTGCAATCACTGCAGGAAACATCGATGCCGTGCGTACCATAATAGAGGCAGATAACTACTGCATGCACAGAGATATTCAGGCATCCTTAGGCATAGGTATAACCCAAATCAAAATCATTTTACATGATCGTAAGGAAGTCATCTTATCGTAAGGAAGTTTTGTGCTCGATGGATATCACACAATTTAACGTAAGCTCAAAAGAAAGCGCGTATGAACTGGTGCAAGAAAATGATCGAGAAATTCAACCGAGGCCAGGCAAAATCAGTGTTTAACATCGTAACGGATGACGAAACTTGGATTTGTTGTTACGAGTCAGAAAGTAAGCGACAGTCGGCTCAGTGGATCTTTCAAGACGAAGAGAAACCTACGAAAGTGAAATGCGGACGAAGCTTTGGCAAGAAGATAGTGGTTTCTTTCTTCAGACGCATGAGTCATGTTGTCACTATTCCATTAGAGGGCCGCCGTACAGTCAATGCCGAATGGTACACCAGCGTTTGTTTGCCAACTGTTTTCGAAAAAGTACGTGAGAAACGATCAAGAGGACGAATCCTGTTGCATCGAGACAATGCACCATCACACAATGCAGCTCAAACAACAGAGTTTTTGGCCGGATCAGAAATGAAAGTGATGACTCATCCGCCTTATAGTCCAGACCTAGCACCTTGTGACTTCTTCCTCTTCCCAATAATTAAAGGCAAAATGCGTGGATTGAAATTCATCAACTCGGAAGCGACGGTGGAAGCCTACGAAAACCTTTTTTCTGAAGTGGATACAAAATAGTGGGCCCGGTGTTTTCAAGACTGGTTCCGCCGGATGCAGAAGTGAATAGATCAAGAAGGCGGATATTTTGAAAAACAACAGAAAAAATTTTGTTAAAATAATTGAAGTTTACTTTGTCATCCGTAAAACTTTCAGAGCAACCTACGTATGTATGCGTGTATGTAAAACGCATCGAAAATTATTTTTCCGCACGTGTAAAGTTTTTCCTATTGGTAAAATCGTACGGAAGTGATTTTTTTAGGATTACATGTTGGGTATCATGGATAAATATCTCAATGATGTACAACTCTTGATGACATGATAATGACTACGGTATTATGAAATTGGGCCTGCAAACACGGTCTTCGTTGATGCAGAATGAAGGCCATTTATCATCTGATGACTCATTTTATGAACCCCGAGGAGTATCCGTAATTATACCTACAATCAGAATTTCTTTTCGCTTTCAATTGCGTCAATTAGTGTACTTTAATCGTAGCTCCCACATGTCGCTTCGTAAAATAAAAAAAAACGCAATGAGGCAAGATCTCGGGTTGACTAACTATTCGTTGCAATTTTCTTCCCATGTTTTTCTATGTTCCACGTAGAATTCAGCTTTCTGGTCAGGAAGTTTGGACGTATTGCGCGGGTATGATAAATGCAATCAACGACACTGTGAGTGTGAATTGGCGAGTAAAATCCTGTTCCTGAATATGCCTGATACGAAAATTATAGAATACCTGGCTTGCGTCGAAAATGATACCACAATTACGGACCTTCTGACTTCGGTCGCAATCAACGTTAGGGGTATATGGATGCATTTGGACAATGCGCAGCTAACGAAATTTTACCACCTCGTTGTGAGGAGACACGCGAGAAAGGAGAATACTTAGGTTCATCTTGGGGAACTTCAACAGAATAATGAAAGAGTAAAATTTATCTTCTACTGTATGCAACGTTCGTAAATGTAAGCGTTTATCGCGGTTGTTTTCGACAAATCTGTCGTTCTAATGTTACAGTCGGCTGAGTAAAGTGGATAAAATGGCCGATCTTATCATGAGCGTGTATTCCATCTGCGATCTCAAGAAGGCAAATTTCGTCATTTCGATTTTGATTGTCCAAAGGATTTTAACGACGACGAAATGAATTATTCATCGGCACCGTGACGATGCGTTTTAGATAAGTGCATTCTGAAAAACCGACGTCGACATGGACGGAAAAACATTTCTGGAAGTTAATCGTTTCATGGGGCTGCGAAAGGTTCAGCTGAATCAGCTGAAGAACATGTTCGTAAATTGGTTTCCCCCCACCCAGGTTAAAAAATGTTGAATGTTCGATCTGACGTGCGATTTAATAAGTAAGAATATATCGGTCGAATATATTAATAATCACTTGAACGTGACAACGTTGTTAATGTGCTCTAGAAAGAACCGTATGAATAAATTTAAACATTGACTTCGGAATTCTCTGTGATGTTTATTTCTTATTACCCTTCTTTTTAAGATAAATATATTCTATTATTATTGTCGTGCTCACGACAATCGTATCGTTGTATTTTGTTATTTGAAACTGTGTCAGTCATTCTATCCGACGCGTTTTCGTAATCGGGTCACGCGGATTATTATTTTTGATTCAGCTGCGTTCGAGGTGGTCCATCCGCAATCTGTCGATCGTTGAACGAGTGAAATTTTGATAACATCAGTATTGTCCGAACAAGAGTTTCGTGCCGACCGATTCAGCACAAATGCTGTGTGGTGCTGTTTATTTCTCTGTAAACAATTGTAAAATTTACAGAGTTTATTTCTTATTTTATAGAGTTTATTTTTATTAGAATATGTTTACAGAGTTTATTTCTCTATAAATGCTCACATTGATGTTAACATTCTGCAGATTGCCTGGAATGAACTCAAGTATCTACTTATGACTTCACGACTTCCTTCAGGAACTTACAGATTCTTCTCGTAATTGAATCCTGAGGAAACGACTAAACCCGCTCAGAACTTAGTCGGATCAGCTGATTAGCCGTTACAATGATAGTCTTACCTTCGCTCGTATTAAAGACATCGCGAAGGTAGACACGGCCGACTTCAGTGCGTCGCTTCGCGCGTGCCTTTGGCGCGAAGCACTTCCGCGTCTCTCGATATCAGCGGCGAGCCGCGGGTATTAATTTAAGCGGAACCGACGACCCCCGCGAGGGCCGGCGAGGCAGCAATGAAAGAGAGCCCGATTCCATTCGAGGATATGCACGACGGCACATTAGGGGGGCTAATTTAAAGAAAAGAGGGGCCAACAGCCGAGATAGGGCGGCGGGGGAGACGAGGAGCACCAGTACCGAGTGGAAGCACGACGATGTATGAGTGAGAGAGAGGACGATGAGAAAGAGAAACGGGGAGAGAGAGAGAGAGAGAGGGAGAGAGAGAGAGAGAAGGTTGGGAGAGCTCGGGGTGGCCTGGAGAAGACACGAGAGATCGCGGAACGAAGCGAGAGCGGAGTAATCAATACGCATTCACACGCGGTGCCTGACATCCCGTCGTCATGGTGACTGACGCTCACGCATGCGTCCGGTCCAGCGACGCGGCCGTGCTGACGAAATCGTCCCGAAATCCGAGTCAGTCTCGCGCCAACCATCCCCTGTGCGCGGCGCGTGACGCTCGCTAATGTCGACCACGGGGGTGGCGGGAGAGAGAAACAGATAGAGAAGGAGAGAAAGAAAGAGAAATTGAGAGAGAGAGAGAGAGAGAGAGTCAATGACGCGTTACGGATGTATGTTCGTAAAGTACATTTCCCGGTTGGATCCTCTCACTCTTTCGTTCGAATTCGTTTCCCCATATGACTGCGAATACATGCCGAAAGGGGTTAAAAAAGAAAAATAAAGAACACCGTTAGGGCAACTGGTGATTCTCGCGACGAGAGGCAACGAGTGAGAGTCGTTACCGTGATGATCGAGGTCGTCGTCGCGTTGGACCTCGACAATTTTCCACGAGTAAAAGCTATTATCGATAGACACCCCCGAAGGCCACCTCCGGCACGAGAACAGAGCAACCGGGAAAAAGCGGTGGCGGCACCGGTTTCTCACACAAAGCCGCTTACAAAGAGAGAGAGAGAGAGAGAGATCTATCGTGTTCATGCCACTTCGGGAGTGATCGTTTCTAAAGCGTAGTCAAGCAAACCGTGCCGGATAGTTTTCCCCCGACGACGGTCATCCTGTTCTCTATAGTCACCGTCGGAGGGTTCAGCGCGGCGCTCGTCCGACGAATATACATTCAACCCCCCAGCCGTTCTCTCTGTCCTTCTTTCTCTCTCTCTCTCTCTCTCTCCCTCCGTCTCGCTCTTTCTCCCTGTGAATGCCGTGGGGACAACGGGGGTGGGGTGGAGGTAGCGAGGGGTTGCTCGGGCAGTCGAGGCGCCTGCGTCGAGTCCCCGATGACGACTCGGCTAGGTAGGTAGGTGCTCGACCCGGACGCAGTCGGGAGAAAACAAGCGGCAGGCAGCCTGCTGTTCGCGCGTTGCGGCTTTTTTCCCCACCGAGTTCGAGTTCGGGACGCGAACGACGGACAGAAACAGAAAGAGAGAGAGAAAGAGAGAGAGAGAGAGCTTATTCGGACCGATCGTGGAGTGCGGGTGTCACGGGAGTGCGACTCATAGGCGCGCGCGTGGCTCGGGATCTCGAGGGGAAAGAGGGAGAGAGAAAGAGAGACAGACAGAGAGAAGCGAGACACGGCGGCGACGTCGGCCGGAGGTGGGACCGGCCACCGCAGGACGGGACGGTGATGGAGCTCGCGGGGCAGCAGATGCGACAGCGTGAAAAAACTGACGTTCGATAATACGCCGCGCGACAAGTTCGTTGAACCCTTTCGGGATTTAGGGTCGCCGCAGTTGATGCGTTCAGAGCTTCAGCAACCTGGCGGTGAAGAATAAGAGGAGTTGGCAGGGATAGTCCACGACGGACAATTAACGAGGAGACGTTCCGCGTTGCACGCGCGTTAATTGGAGCCAGCTAGTCAGCCGTGTACAGTTGGAGCCTGGAACAGTGATCGATCTCCGTGAACGCGTTGGACTAATCTTGCCAGAGGACCGTCCTTGTGAAAGGGAGAGAGACAGTGGCCATTCTGTCGTTCCTCTCGTCCTTCTCTCTCTCAGGGAAGTTTTTTAGCGGGAGATTCGTGCATCGCACGCGCGACATCCTCGCGTATGTCGCGTCGTTCGTCGCGTTGCGACCGGACGCGGCAGCGCCGAGGAGGACGAGGGTGGTCGTCGTGGGAGAAGATGCGCGTTTGAAAAGAGAAAGAGAGAGAGAGAAAGAGAAAGAGCAAGAAAGCAGGAGCGAGTGGCAAGTCGCCGTCGGACGCGCTCTTCGCATAGCAGCGGCGGCCGCACTTTTAATCGCCGGTTGCATGTGGGTCACGAGTTGCATTCGTCGCAGCTAACGAGATAGAGAAGGTTTACCGAGCGAAGAGGTAAGCCTGTTAACCGGCGTCCTGTGCGCGGACTGTGACTGATGGTGCGATGATGCCTCGAGGAGCGAGATGGATCGCCCCGAGGGAGGGAGAGGAGCCCCGGGCTAATTAATCCCGTCGGGGGTTTGCGAAAAAACCGGTGACCGATCGATTTTGGCGTTCGAGATACGCCGGATACGCTGAGAAAAGAAATAACTAATTTCCCTGAAATTATCATATTCGGCGGGGGAACTACATCTTGTTGTTCTAAGCGAAAGAAATGGTAGTAGCAATATGTATGTAAGGTTACTATCATTAGTATTCAAGTAACACCCGCTATAGGAATAATATTTCTGACTGTAATCCCTTCATGCGATTATAGTCACATAAATAACAAGCACTTTTTTCTCAGTGTACGGTCATTCGGCCTTATGAAACGATTCGTCTTGTAAAATAAACTGGAATATTTTCAATTCGTTTTCAACCATTTGCATCATCAGAGGATATATCTGTTTATTTGGCTTGACTGGAAATAACAATTTCTTACTAAAGATGATCAAAGATCAAATCGCAAAAATCGTGTGTGTTTTGGTTGTTTTCTTATTTTCTACTTGAGATCGACCTAAAGGAGAGAAGATTCAGTGGTATGGACGTATTTTTCAAATCTCCCCTGACGATGCAAATGGTCTGATTCAGACGAGTTGCCAAAGACAACCTTCGAGAAAATTTGTTGGCCGAAGGAGATGTACTGCGATTGGTCTTGATCGACGAAGCGATTGGCAGCTCGATGGTTTCGGCGGGTATGATTATTTCCTCTCTTCCTCCGGGTAGATCTCCTTGTCACGAGAAAAAATTGATCACGCGGGACGGGTAATTAATTCAACGAAGGGAAAGACACACTGATAGAAAATTATAGTTAGTTTCGGCGCCAAATATACACGGAAAAAAATTAGTCTTAAATTAATGACAGATATTCTCACGTATAAGCAAGAATATTATAATCCGCTTAGGAAATCTTTAGTCTTGATTCGATTGAATTTGTATTGATGCAACCATTACTTGCATTCAATTCTGAAAATATTATAATACTGCTTGCTTATAAAGGTGTTTATCGTTGATTTAAAATTATTTCTTTTCTGTCTACCCTTCAACTAAAAAAATAGACAGGAGAACCATTTTCTAGTAAGCGTTATCATAATGTCAGTGATAAAAATCTTACACATGCACCTTGCTGCTGCTATAAAATATGTTTGGCGCCGAAATTAACCATAATTTTCTATCAGCGCGAGCGTGTCGCGCGGTCGGTTGTAAATTTTCATTCGCGACGAAGAGGTTAAAGTCACGTGGGTCTATAGCGCGGGCGGCTGCAGTTTACGGTGTCCTTAACCTCGTGGAAAATCAATGTTCCTCATAGCCGACAGCTGTACATTCCGTACGCGATGTCGTATGCGGCCGGAGTTATCTTCGTTTAAAGCACGATGGTGATAAGTAAAATGAATAATAAAGAAAACAGGAGGGAGAAAGAAAGAGAAAGAGGGAAGGAGGGAGAAAATTGCAGTTTCCGGCGGGAAGAAGTGCAATAATTAATCCAGGAGCTTTGATTTATGAAAAACGCGCGGAATAATGACAAACGTGCGCGTTCGTTGGCGCGCGAGCGGCCGCGCAGCCTTCGCGAAGTTAAAGTTTTCATTTGCATAACCACTGGAAATTTGAATGAAGCTCTAACGCGCGGATGAACGTCCCTTAAGATATGCAGCAGATTAAAGGCCGTTCCTTCCGGCACAAAGGGATCGGTAATGAGAACTACCGCAGTGTTTGCACAAGAATCGCGTTTCTTTCACCCGCGGTATTCCCGTGGGTTGCTTGTAACTCAGGGGGCGTGCGTCCTATCGGATTGTTTAAAGGAGCGAGCGTTTATGTAAACGGCTTCTCGCTAAAGTAAATTCAGAGTTGCGGCGCGAGCAGCGCCGCATAGTGCGGCCGCTGAATTTCCGCGGGGAGAGAAGAGGAGGCGAGTTCTCTCTCGTGCAATCAGAAATTGCATAATTTGCAAATTGCATAATTAAATTAAACACCTACTCTCTCTCCCGTGGAATATTTTTCCTAGAATATATACAAGAGGTTTCTCCAAACGGAGAATTTTAACGGGCTTTTAGGAGCAAAGCACGGATGTTATAGTACCACCACCACTAGAATATTAATGTTGCCAGTATTAATATTATTCGTGAGAGGATAAAATTTTTCAGCGTGTAACGCACGTGCTGATTATTTTCAGCTGATCGTAAGCGGTGAATCTATTCGAGTCGAAATTTTGGCCCTATATTAAATCTTTGATTCTATAAAAAAAATGTTCTTAAATTGACAATAGATATTTTCATATATAAGCAAAAATATTATAATATGAATATTATAATATGAATATTATAATATTTTAGCTTATAGCTTATAATATATTTGCTAGAAAATTATAATATTCTTGCTTATACATGATAATATGTATCATTGATTTAAGACTAATTTTTTTTCTTGTATAACATAGTAGGAGTTAAAATAAGCAATATGGGTTCAATTTCAATTCTAATAATATAATTATCCCTATTCTTTTATGTTGATGATATCTTAAATTTTCGTTTTCACCATTTTAGCGCCAAAATAGGTTGTTGAAGGTAGCATTAAAATTCAATTTGTAGAATTAAGGGTTCCAAAATGAAGTTAAAAAGTGTCAGTCGCAGGTCATCAAAGTAGGTTTTTACTAGTCTATAAACCACCTGAGTAGGCGCAAACTATTTTTAAAAGTATCTAAGTAGCATCAGAATTTCGACTCGAGCATCTTTCACGCTTAAACTGATCCTCGAGTCCCAGTAAAGTTATTATTGCTAATATGTTAATGGCACTACCTCCGTGCTTTGCTCCTAAAGGCTCTTTAAGATTCTTCATTTGGTTAGACCAAGAAGGAGCAGTCTATCTTAATAAGAAGTTTTACCTTCAATAATAATTGCCCTTGCTCAAGAAATGCCCTTATCTGTCTCACTCATCCACCCATCTATCTCTGTCTTGATATTTATCTGTTTCATCTTCCTCCGGGGATTGTCGCATCCGAAATCCAATTTTACCTAATCTACTTTAATCTTAATCTCTCACTTTTCCTTATCCGATTTAAAAATTACACATCTCCGATAAGAAATTCCTCTTTCGTTCCGCGAGTTCCACCCTTAACTGCGTTACTCGACGAGATTATTTCGAGAACCGCGCAGTATAAGTATTCTCTCTCTCTCTCTCTCTCTTTCTTCATCTCCCTCGACGGAGAAAAACCGGCGCGTGTTATCGACCGGCGGACGACTTCACGTCTTCGACATTCGACGTGAAAAGTCGTCTCTCGTCGCGGCTAGATTTCGATCCCTTTACGATTCCCCCTCTGCCACCTCTCTGCCGACTCTTTAACTCAACTCTCACGAGGGTAAACGCCAACGCTGGGGTAAGGGAGCGTAAGTCGTGCGTCTTCCCCACCCCTTTTCCCTTCTCCGGTCCTCTCGCGCGCTTGATTCTCAAATCTGAGCCGCTGTTCTTTTCGCGGTCGCGGCTCGTTGTCTCCGGCGCCGTTCCGAGGACGAATATCATCAATTGCAACGGTAACAGCATACTCGTGACGAGGGACGCGTTCCTTCGCTGACAATTGCGGATCCCGACGGGTATCACGCCGCTTACTGCGCCACTTAGTCCGCGAGCATTAAGACCGAGCGCGTTCCGGCTTCATATCACGCGAATTCTCGGCGCCCCGTTAATATTATATAACTGATCGGTGCAATTGAGAAATACCTCGCCCTAAATATCAAACGAGCGATCGATTTCGAGTACCTAGGGGAATTTTCGCGGATGAAAAAACCGATATCGACTGTTTTCGCGCGCGATAACAAAAATCCTCCTCCTGGGGTTCCGCGGATTTCGCCTCGGACTTCGGAGTCAAAGGTTCGAACTTTCGCGTTCAAACCGTGCCCGCTGAATTTTCACCGCGCAAGAGGAGGGAGAAAAGTATCTTGGAGCGAGCGCCCGGTTTGCGTATCGTAAATCCCGAGGTCGATCCCGTGAAATCGCTGAAAAATTGCCGCGCCGCGCATTTAATCCCGGCTTTCGGGCCGAATGCTCGCAGCAAGGGGGGATGCGCAGGGCCGACGACGCGTCCTGAAATCTGCGGACGGGACATTACCGCTCGGCATTCTCTCTCTTTCTCCTTCCCTCTTCCTCCCTCACCATGTCCCCCTGAGCCGATGAAATCCGCCGATATAGCTTGGACACGTGTGTGCATGGCGGGCGTAAAATCCTTACCGGCGATCGCGCAGTATGTACGTACGGTTCCGTCTCGGCGCGCATTCTACGAAGGGCGGCCACGACAAGAGAACGACGCGCGCTTGCTCGTTGAACTGTGAGAATCCGAGATAAAGATTGACCCGTGCATATTGATAGCGACGGAAATAATCCGAATCGCTCTGCGAGTCCTCCGATCGTTGCGTTTCCGCGCGAGAAATCGCGATCTGAATTTTTCCTTCGCTCAATTTTTATTGATCTAATTTTCCCGAGGAATTGTCTGCGCTAAATGTCTTGAAAATTTTTATTTGATCAAATTTCTCGAAATTTTCATAAGCCAAATCTGATTTAGGAGTTAAAATTTACTCGTAGCGACAGTGAAAAAGTGACTGAAAAAAAATTGCTATCGTTCAAGTGATATTTACTTGGTCCAAGTAAAGTGATTATTCTAATACCCCTGGTCAAATATTTATTAGAAGTAGAAATATAATTGACTATGTACACAATATGATATTTCTTCCGTACACAATAAAAAATATTGTGTTAAAAACAGTCCATTGGAATTTTGTGTTATTTTAACTTGAGGAATGCATTAAAAAGTACACAAATATAATGTTAAATTAACATGTTTACCTTGCCAGTATGTTGACAAGTATCTTCTTTTTTTGGCATTGTAACCCTTTGTGGCCGTTTTGGTCTCTTACGTACGCATGTGATGCGCACGCAGATTATACACATGCATACAATTTAAATGCCGGTTCCGAACGGCAAATTGGCGAATTTTCTTGGCATGAATACACTTGGTGATTTGCCAGGCCACCGAAGAGGAGCTACGAACGTATGAAAAATTTTCTGGTTCTGCCGGGAATAGAACACGGAACCTCTAAAGCATTGTAGACCGGTGTGCTGTCTACCACGCCACGCTCGCTCTTGTTGACAAAGTATAAACATATTAATTTAATATTATATTATGCACATTTTAACACATTCCCCATGTTAAAATAATATTTTAATGAATTATTTTTAACACAAATTTTTTTACTGTGTATAAATAGACATTTACTTGTATGTGTTAAAACAATTGGAACATGTTATAATATAAAAAAATACCGCTTTTTCCAATTTTTGCTCAGAACGAAATCGAAAAAATTCGTGGGAAAATAAAAAAATTCTGGTTATTGCCATTTTTTCATTCATTCGAGGAAAAAACTGAAAAAATCGCGGAAAATGGGAAAAAACTGGCATTTTTCCAAACCTTTAAAATTATAGTATTAAATTCATAATATTGAAAATTTATTTTTAGGAATTTTTATTTATCTCTTTTTTCCGGACAGAAAAATCTAAATTTGTGTAAAATCACTACGTTTTAGCGTGGCAAAGAAATATTATATAATTCTAATAAATAATATCTTAAAATTTAGAATCATTTTACACTTATATTCGATAATTCATTTACAAATTAAAGTATTACTGCGTTCAAGTAAGTATTTACTACGAGCTATTAAAATATACTTAAATTGACAAAAATATTATTTGACTTAAGAGGCTGAAGAACAACCAATTACGTTTACTTGATTCTAACACTTCTTTTTCTGTGTGAATATCTTTCCACTCGGAGTCGCAAGCGAGAACGTTTATCTCAAACTTTGAGTGGATTTACTTGGCAACGCAAGTACTTTTTGTTTTTCACACAAACGAACGACGTTAATGCTACGTTCACACAGGGCGTGAAATAGAGACATCAGTTAAGACCTTTCGTAGACCACGGCTTGTATGAACGCACACTATGAAGATTGTACTCGTGCAATGTTACATTATGTAATATAAGCTCCATTTGATAACTCTAAAAGACGAAGCGTATTATTATCGTTTAATTTCACTGTACGCTGCGACATTCTGCTTGACGCTTGCTAGCCCACGGCTGAAAATCAAACATGTTTGACCTGGCTACGGCTGGAGCGTGAAAGCGCTGACGTTAGAGGCGATCTTCACGGCACGCATTCACACGAGCCGTGGTCTACGAAAGCTTAATTCACACCTATATTTTACGCCCCGTGTGAACCCGGCATAATGATAACAGATCGAACGTTCGAGGGAATTCGCCGCGAAACATGGACCCGAAATTCACGCTCCCTCTGCGCTACCCTTGCTGTTTCCGCGTCGATCCACTCCGAACGGCTGGAGTGGATCGGCCATGTGATGAAATGAATACGACAGGGATAGACACGATGGCGGCAGCGGTTCTCGCACATCTCGGTATTGCCTCGTGTGAGGCAATACGCGTATTTGCGCGCGCTGTGTTCGGAACGCGTGAGGGTGCATTCGTTTACCCGAAACTCGATTTCACGGCCGCCGTAATTGAATCCCGAGTGCCACCCTGGCCCCGGATATAGCTGGAAACTCATAAGGGCAATGTCGAAGGCCGGCCGACCAGCCTTCTTCGACTAATCGGATTTCACAGGCCGGCTCACACGGCGAATACCGTCGTTGGATATCATCGGATCTCGCGACAAGTTTCTTAAGGAAAAACCAAATCGCCGATCGCCGATTCAATTATATTCTTTTCATCCTTCACATTTCGCTATCTAAACTCCTCCAATTTGTAAAATTAAAGGTTTAAGGTAGTCGGCAGAACTGAATTTCCAATGGCAGTATTAAAGGCCCCTTCATAACTTTATTATTGGCTGAAAAGCATTTTCCCATAATTTTATTGAACTGAAAAAATAAGTATTAATTTTGAATGAAATTAAGACAAATATACACAAACAAATACACAATATAAATATATACAAACATCGAGATATTATTTATTTTTTATTTTTCTTATTAATACTTTACGTATATGTCAGTGAAACTAATAAAAGTGTGTAAATAATAAAAAGTGGTATATACATATTTAAATATATATATACATGTACATATATTGACGTTATTATAAATTACCTATGGCTAAGTATTTTCAAAACAAAATGGCTGAAAATTCTGAAATTTTTATGTAATGTTTCTGTATTAGTTTTTAATATCCAGCTTTTCATTAAAATCCTAAATGCGGTTTATAGAAAATTAAAAATGGAACATTAATCTCAAAAAACACATAAAAATTTCGTTTTCGTTGCGAATATCTCAGCTTCCGAATGGTCAATCGTTTTTTAACTTTGCAGACGTATAGATAACATTTCCACCGATATGCTGCTAAAATTAAAAAAAATTCCTCAGAAAAAGGTTTCATGGACCACCTGCCTTAACACAGGACTAAAATTTCGACTCACGTAACGGAGCCTGCCTGGGGATTCGCGTTGCGCGATAAATCGCAGCGTGCATTTATGAACTCGCCGAAAAATCCCGCTCTATCTCGGAGCTTTCTCGAAGGGTGGACGCGGATAAATTGCGTGAAGGAATCAGGGATACGCGCGCGCGAGCGCGCCCATGGAAATAGATTATCTCGGGAACAGATGTGCGAGATGCTGTTACTAATGCAGCATCGTCGGGGGAATACACGCCGGCCAATGATGGTCAGCTCCCGTAGTATTCCCCTTTCGTTTTAGGGGGACGACCGTTGAAAACCGCCGCGTTCACCTCTCGATGGCGCTTTTTATCCGCTGAAAACGCGTACTTCGTGTACAAAACGCGACGGTCGTTTCTCGCTCACGCGGCTTGGCATTTGCTAACAGGACACGGCTTCCGGAAAGACTCCGGAAGCCTCCGTTCAATTATCCACGCCGGCTCGGCAAATATTTAGTTTCACATTATGCACCCTCCACGAACGAGAGGATGTCGAACCTCTTACACTGGTGGCGCACGGAATTGCACGCGCAGGTGATACCGCACGCTATTCTGTATCGGAAAATCGCGGTCCCTCCGCTCCCTTCCTCATTCTCATTCTCTCTCGCTCTGCCTTTCTGTTTATCCGACCCGCCTCGCTGCCGACTTTAATCGAATACATTAAAGTAAAAGAGAAGGGCTCGAGAAAGCGAGGCGAGCCTCTGTCTCGTCGCGAGCTTTATCGAGGCAAATTTTAATAGGTGCTTGCGTAGGTAAAAGTTCGTCGGTCGTTTCATTGGCTCAAAAGATGAATGTCATCTCGCAGACGCGGAATTAGACTTACCTGAAAGGAATTACTTAAAAAATAACTTTAATGAATAGAGGATATTTTGATTGGACGTGGCGCTATTGCTGTTTCATTACCAATTCAATTTTTTTATTCGATATTTCGTTACAGAATCAATATTAATTCAACTCTCATCATTATGAATTCAATTGATTCTCTATAATTAGCTGTATTATAATTTCCGCGTTGTTTGTTTTTCTAGAAATTTGCCTTTTCTTTTTGTACATGTTATCGAATTGAAATTTACGTATTGTCCTAATATTTTTCCGTAAATAAATAAACTTGAAATTAATTAATAATGCGCTACAATAATAACTCTATTAATAATAAATCTGTTAATAAAGGAATCATGTGTGGTTAAAAATACGACGAACTTTCGTGAGCTTCTAATAACGGATCCCTGGATCATCCCTGGACAACAAGAATGTCCAAAAGGCATCACAAGTTTTTCAGACGTCTTTAGACGTGTTGTTTTCGTTTCTCCGTCGTGGTCTCCGAATCTTTATTAACATGTGCCAGAAAGGATTCAGCGTGTACAAAATAACTCGAAGTCGAGAGGGAGCGGTTAATATATTTGATCCGTAGTTTTCAAGGATTTCTTGCTCTCTCTCTCTCTCTCTCTCTCTCCTCTTTTTGCGAAAACAGTAATTCCGGGAGATTCACGACGCAGGAGCGAATGAAACACCGCGAGAGAGATCCGGAGAGCGATGGTGGAAAACAAATGCTATTACACGGCCGTCTGTATCCATCGGGATGCTATTTAATTTCTCGAGCCCCTAATTGGCCGCGAATAAGAACGGACGAGCGTTACGATGATAAATTTTCCTCAACGCCGAGAGAGGGAGAGAAGTGCAAAATTGCGCGTTCCGGCGATACTTTAATCGTATCTCCATCTTTTCTTCCTTTTTTCTTTCTTTCTTTCCTTCTCTCTGTCTCGTTTCAGGAAGAACATGTGGAGCTCGGTTACCGCGGCTGGTACGGAAAATGGGCCAGCACCACCTTCGAGGAGCAAGCACAGTGCCACCTTACTTGCCGGTCACGTGTACTTACTCGGGGGACGAAATGGAAACCTACCACTCAAAGATCTTTGGCGATACAGTCTCGGTGAGAGAGAAAATCTCATAATTATTCTCCCCTTCGTACATGATTAACTCGAATACACACACATGCTGAGAGAAAAAATTATTTAATCTCGCTGCGAATTAGAGTAATTTATCTGACCTACCAATTGTATAAAAAAATCTTCTTAGAGATATGAGGGATGAGGGATATCTAGGAGGGGTATAAGTATGTGAGAATGCACTGATGGAAGTTATTTCCAGCCTAAACTATTCCTTTTTCTTGCTTATAATCACGAAGATAGTAGTAGCAACATACATGTAAAGTTATTATTACACTATGACACTTACTAGAAAAATAATTCTTCTGACTGTAATTCTATAGTAACTGTACACTATAGTGTATAGTTTATAATATTATTATAACATAAATATACCAAATATTTTTCTATCAATGTGTGAAATAATGAAGTAATAAAAAGTGACAAAACAATGAGAAATGATGAAATAAAATAAGTTCAACGTCGAAAATGACTAAAATTTATATTGAGATTATCAATTTTTTGTGATTATCAATAACAATATTGTTCTAACAAAAATATAATAACAGTAATATACGCATAAGGTTGTAAACAGCAATAAACAGTCTAATAGTGTTAACCTTCGCAAAAAATGACTTCCTGATTATAATCGCTTCACCACGTAATTATAGTTACAAACGCCTAATATTTTTCTCTCAGTGCACAGTGTGCTCAATACACGGAAAAAAATAGTCTCTAATCAATGATAGATATTCTCATATACAAGTAAGAATATTATAATATTCCCAGAAGATTTTTAGTCTTGAATTGAGTAATACTTGCATCGATACAAAATTCAATCAAATCGAGACTAAAAATCTTCTTAAAAAATCATAATATACTTGCTTATACATGTATGAGAATATCTATCATTGATTTAAGTCTCTTCTGCTATTGACGCACAAACGCGTTAATATGTATATAATGATCGAGCCTTTAGACGTCATATGCTCTCGGGGCTGCGTTGGTGTTGCTATTTTGAGGACGCGGGAAATCCCGAATAATCGCCGGAGCAGCGACAGCGTTGGCAATGCTGTACGGTATTCCTCGAGTGGTGCGTGGCGCCACGTTAATGCGAACATCGCTTCTGACCGGCGCCCCAACGCGTCCCATCGCGCCCCGACGCACCCCATGGCTCGAGGGTGCGCGGCGGAATTTGAACGGGGTTTCGTCGGTCTGATCAATAATGCACCGTTATTAAAGCCCACGTACATATTGAGCAAATCCGCGGGCGATACTCCCACAATTACGCGGTGTTTCCACGGAGATCGGACGCGCACGTGAATTAATCGGCCACCCCGACGCCGGCCGTAATCGTTGGCTTATGTACGTGACAGGGAGAGATTTTCCTCCGACTATCGCGCACTATTCGCTGCGTACCCGCTTCACGTCAACCTAAACCGCGGCCTTATCGCTCATGTTCCGTCTCCGCGAGCGATTAATCTCCGATCGTGTAGTATCGCTCATCAACGAGACGAACGAGAGTTTTATCGGAGGGCCGATTATAAGACGCAAAAAGATTATTAATGTTAATGCTTCGTACGGATAAGAAAGAGATCGGTGAAATTAACGTGACGTGACACAATCAAGCATGTTCTGATGGGAAGGAAACAGAATTTCTGGTTCTGAACAAATGAATTCGATTCGCAACAGTCACGTTCAGAAAGAAATATCTGGTATTTGTATGCCAAATTTTTTCTATAGTAAATCTCTCCTATAGTAAGTTTTACTATACACTGAAAAAAGGATTTAATAGTAAGTACTAAAATTTTGCGAATATTTGCCGACTATTATAATATTTGATAACAACAACCAAATAATTTATTTGGTTATAGTAATCAAATATTCATCGGCAAATATTCACCAAATTTTAATAGTTATTACTAGATCTTTTTTTCAGTGCATCGGTGATAATAACTTTATACATATATTTCTATTACTATTTTTGTGGTTAAAAATAGAAAAAAGGATATACTTTGGATATATATAGTAAATAACATTTTATACTCGTATTAAAAACGATCCTTGTTAAAATTTTTGTGTAAAATTTTTAACTTACTCGTGTGTGTACATTTAACATATCATATTATCTCAATATTTTCTGTTGAGTTGATATTCAATATGTATGCGTTAACACATTTTATATTTCAGTATTAATTAACATTTTATAGATATTATATTTTTATATTAATTTTCGATATAATATTTGTGTTAAATTAAAAAAATCGCATGAACCGTTTGGAACATGTGAAATGTGTTAAATTTAACGCAAACATTTTTATTGTGTAGTCGAGGCGGAAAATAATTTCATTCGCTGCAGAAATCCCGTTTCCTTCCAACAAAAAGCGTTTACTTGTATCCTATCATGTCAATTCGACCAATATTTTCTTCCGTGCCCAATCAATCGAGTGCAAGAGCAAGCCTGCTAGTCAAATACCGACACAAAGAGACAAAATTCATAACCTTTATACAAATTATAGTAATTTTCGACGCCAAGCATATTTTGTCTCAACACTTCATTACTTTTTTAATTAATTCTTTTCTCCGCACCCTCGCACCTTCATCCCTCGCACCCTCATTGCACTAGCGAACCTTCCGATGAGATATTGCCGTTCCGCCGGGCATGCTGGCTAAATATTCAAAGTAACCGCGGAAGGGTTGACAAGCGGGCTCCTCGTTTTCGGGAGCGAGCGGCCGCGAGGGGTTCCGCTTCGAAAGAACCGTTCGGTCGACTCTCGCTCGGTCTTGTAAAAATATTGTGATAACTCGAGGAACCGCCAGAGAGCACTCCAGCGTTCGTTGCACCCTCTTTGTCACCGTCCGCGATACTCAAAGGCGAGTGATCAGGGAACGCTCTAAGAGAGGATATTTTTAACTGGGGCGACGGAAGGCGAGAAAAAATCATTGATATAGCGAAATTAACGATCGCCTCTCTCTCTCTCTCTCTCTCTCTCTCTCTAACTTCTTGAGAAAAAGCGAGAGCCTCCTTTTGCGCGCGCGAAACACCTTCGGTATTCGCGCTTGTGTCACGATGGTACTTATCGAGACACAGCCTCGAGTGGCTAAATTGTTTACCGGGCACGTATAAGTCCTCCTCTTCCTCCTCCCCCATTCAGGCCAAAAATGCCGGATCCGTCTAGCTGAGGTAAAGCGAGTGAACGCGTCGTACGTGCCGCCCGGTTTCGCGTTTTTAGATAAAAGGAGGTATTGTTTCGCTGCCAACTAGATATGACACGTGCGCGTAATCAATGTCGGGCATCTGTGCAACGTCGTTCGAGCGACATCGAGGACGCGAGCAAGTGCCCCCAGTCGGCGGGTTATACGCTTTTCACGTAACTTCCGCATCTAACTACCCTCTCGAGCACGTCTCTCTCTCTCTCTCTCTCTCTCTCTCTCTCTCTCTTTTACTTACGAATGAGAAGCCAGCCGGCGTCGCGCGGATATCGCCAAATTGGACGATGGACGTCGCGCCGACGCGACGTCGCTATCCGCGAATGTCGTACACAATATTGCGTCCCTCCACTTATTTACTAGGGTGTTTCCCCCTCGAGTAGTCCCGGCTGAATAAAACCGCGCGTCGGGAGCGGGGACAAAGAACGAGAGGGACGGAAGGATGAGATGCAAAAGATCCGAAATCATGGTGAAGGGCGTGGTTGCGGACAGCAAAGAACACAAAAATCCTTAATAATCTTGTTACAACGTCATAGGGGAGTTATTCGTAAATCACACGTAAAGGAATTAAAAGAGAGAGAGAGAGAGAGAGAGAGAGAGAGAGGAGCGTTTCATACTTGCGATTATAATTTTGCGGTAACAAATGTCTTTTCTAAGAAAGAATATATTTTGTATAAATATATAAATTTATAATAAAACACTGCATTTTTTTTAACGAGACCGAGATTTTTTCATCTATTTTAGTTGGCGACTATATTACCACTTCTGTTTCTCTTTGACTCATTATGTGATGTTATTACATTTTTATATGTAATATCCGAAGTAATAAATATTTCATAACTTTGAATCTAGAATCGATTGAAAACAACGTTTTAACGAATATAATTATTAAGTTTCAATTTAAAATATTGATCATCAACAAAGTTATCGTACAAAATTTTAATGGAGAGTCATAATACCATCTTCTCCTCTATTAATTAATTTTAATGAGATCATTTTAGTTGGGTGCATCTTCTTCTTAATGTAGAATGTAAGATATATGAATAATTCCTACAAAATTTGAATTATATCGACAAGACGGAAAATTCTTCACGTCGCTGTCCGACTCGAATAAGATTACATCACGAAGAGACACGAAATCAAATCGGATAAAGATAGTTACAGGAAAGAGAGAAAGGGGGGGGGGAGGGAATAAAAAATAATTGGCGTGCGGCAATATATTTCTAGGAGCACTCCCGCTATCCAATACATGAGCGGAATATTTACTCTCATCCAATATGACGCAAATTTATGCGTTCCCCGGTCGCCGAGCTCTTTTCCGCGCCTTTATACCGCCGTCCCCGGCCAGGGGAAGAAAGTACGCGCGCCTCCGCGACTTCCTTTTCACAATAGTTCGGAAGGGCGCTGGGAGGTCTGTTTTATTAAAAAGCCGCGCTCAAGATGAAGCCGGATTTTTTTTTAATATTCTCCCGGTAAACTTTCGTTGTAACGGGCGATTCAGCACGAGGTTGCAAAGCCCGGATTTTTCTTCCCCCCGTACTCCACCTCCCCCCTCGCTTTGTCAATCGTCGTTGAAATTCACCTGGATGAATTTCGGGAGAGATTTCCGCGCAAACCATCGCTGCAACGCGCGAGATTTCGCAATCGCAATCACAATTACGTTTCCCGCCGTACATAAAAAATATATCTCGCATCCTGGATGTTTGGTTTCACCAATTCCTCTGGAAATCCAACCTGGATAAATTCAGAGCAAAATATATCCGCGGGTCTCGTCGGTCGTTGCGCGGCCGGTCAAACGATATTTACGAGATACAACACGCGAGAATTCGGGATCGCGGCCCGCGCCGTGTGTAAAAAGTATATTGCGGAACCTGCTATACGTTGAAAAGCGATCCCTCGTTCTTTGACCGGGAACTGGGACGTGGAGCGTCCACGTCGCCGCGGCGCCGAGACCGCGCTGCATTAAAATGCAAGGCGGGTGCATTAGAAAAATTCGCGTGTCGCCGTTCTCCCTACTTCTCTCCCTCCCTCTTTCTCTCTCATTCTTTCTCTTTCTGTGTTCACATGTGTGTGTGTATGTGTGTGTGTGTGTCTCGTGTGTTTGAACGAGCGCACGCTCGCCGTAATAGCCGCGCACTTACAGCCCGGTAGATAAGAACGTCGGATTACATTCACCTGTAGCCATGATGAGTCAACCCTCCCTTTGTTTTACTTCCAGCGGAGAGCAAATGGGAGGAACTGCATCCGGGGGGTGAGAGACCGCCGGCGCTTCAGGAGCACAGCGCGGTAGCCTACAAGGATTGCCTCTATGTTTTTGGGGGCGAGCTCGGCTTCTCCGCCGGCACGGAAACGCCGCTCTGGGTCTACAATGTTAAGGTAACGCGCGAGATAACGCTTAGATTACAATACATTCTCCCGGTACAAGCGGTGGAAAACGCGACGTGCACGCGGAGTCGTCGACACGATACAAAAGAAACAGACCGGTGTCGTTAATTCTGGGTAACCGAGTCTCTTGGATTCTCCTATCCGGATATCCGGTTATTTAATCTCATGGTTGTTTCTTTTTTCCAAACACCATCACAGAGAAAAATAATTTGTTGACGCAGTAAATTTTATGCTGCTGCAAAAAAGATCAATTATTATGTGGATAGAAAAACGATTTGTTTGGATTGTTAAGGATCGTCCATGATTCAAAATAATGAAAATTACAAATCGATCTACTTAAAAATAACAGATCGATCTATTTAAAAGTGACACCAGAAAATTACAAATCGATCTATACTTAAAAGTGACACCAGAAATTTGATAGTAATTCAGGACATGGATTAAATGTTATTCCATTTCAAAAGAGGTAAGATAAAATGAGCTTGATAAGAATTCGATGAAACTTATGTACCTCTTTTTATTATCTGTGCATCTCCATTAAATCAACTGATGCATAAATATAGTATTAATAAAAAAATAAAAATAACATTTGTGTATACATGTCTACCTTAACTTCGTTTTAAATTAACATTTATTATTTAGATAGCGTGATAAATGCATAGAATTGAAATTTTGCTTGATAAATATTAAATTTGTGAATGACCCTCCTTGATGCGTCACTAAAAATACGACACTGATGAATGATGAATCCTTAAAAGTACTAATTGGCAATCGCTGGATATTTTCCGGAATCTATATTTTATTTTGCCGTAAGAACAAATTAGTGAATATAGGAAAGTACGTGTCCTGGGGATAAATTTACTCGGCAAAATGTTTTTATTTTGTCAACAAAACCATTCCTACTCTGTGAATAAATCACAAATTTGAGTATGCCAATTAAATTTTATCACTGTCGTAACGAATATGAAGTAGCAACAATGATTTCGCCACAACGGCAAAATAATTTTTCTCCGTGCAGCCTTGGCCTTCTTATTTATCTTTAGAAAACTTTTTCCATTTGACTGTATACCTTGGGGTAGCCTTTTAACTCGTATATTTATTTCTCCTTATTTATTTTTCGAGTTATTCCATGCATTAAAATATTAAGCCTTGCTCAACGGAGGATAAATGCTTCGTTAAATATTTAGTTTTTTTTTTTTCATCAGGGTATGTCAAGATAAAACATGCAACATCCGGCAAAGTGTTCACTCCTCGTCATTTATCTTGCTGACGTCACCGGTACATTTAATCCACGGATTCACGGAAGGAAGAATACACTTTCACCGGAAGGAAAGCATGATTCCGTTAAACAAATTTTTTGCTTCCGTATACCAGGATCACACTGACAGCACTGATTGGTCCGTTGCGAGAAATTAATTAAAAACGACAGTAAAAACAAGCCATGATGAGTAATTAAAACTGTAAACGAAGCGTCAGCGTCGGTGGAATTAATCGAACCTGAGTCGGCGCGGCCTCGTACGCGTAGAAGAAAAAAACAAGCACACGATTCCATTAAAAAAAAAAACATTTCGGCGCCGAGTGTGTGTGTGTGTGTGTGTGTGTTGTGTAGCGGGGGCATAAAAATACCCGGTTTACTCTGACAGCGGGAAAATCGACTCGCGACGCGCGGAACAACAAAACGACGCCGAGCTGCCGCGCGCTTTCGGTAAACACTCGTGCGAGGGAACTTCCGATGACGATCCTCAGCCAACGGCGCGATGCGCCGGGGGTGCCGGGGGGGGGGGGGGTTCTCTCGCTGGCGGAAGACGGGAAAATGAAGAGAGGCGGAAGAATCGCACCCTCGAGGAGCCGCTTGATCGATAGCGACGTCATCGGCCGCGAGTTTTACATGGTGGCGCGACACAGCCCCTTTCGCTCTGCCGGCGTCCGACGGGGTGGGTTTCGGCAGTGGGGTGAATTTCGGCAAGCGGGTGACAAGCTACTGACGAAAGCGAGCGCGACCGAGGCCTACCCGGCCAATAATAACGGCGGATCGAGGACGCGCGGAAAGCGAGGAAGCCCATATAGCGTCATTCCGCGCGCTGTTTGCCGGCGTTCGCGGTATCAAGCGCTCCTCGGGGAGCATAATGAGCTCGACACGAAACGAGCAACAACAACGGGGAGGGCTGCCCTCGCGCGCGAGAAAGGGCGAGGGGGAGGGGGGGGAGAAAGAGAGGAAGGGAGAGAGTCTCGCGTGCGCCAAATCAATCCTCCGAAATGAGCGAGGAGGCTCAGGCAGAAAGCCGGAGAGGTAACTCCGTTGTATAAACCGAGGACAATTCGGTGTGTACCAACATCGGCCAAACTGAATTGCAAATAACATTTGCCGGGATAATTTGTCCAACGCTATCCGTTTATCGGTCGTATTAAACCAGATACGCCGCGACGATATTGTCGGGGACGACGGGAATTTTTAACGGGAAAATAAAATGGAGAAAATAAAAACAGAGAATGATAAGGGAAAATAAGGGAGGGGGGAGGAGGAGATAGAAATCTTTAATTGAGACGATAGAGAACAATAGAGGAAGATTAAATGAGATAAATGTAGAGGCGAGAGCACTAAAACTAAGTACGGTAAACCGACATACCCATGTTTCTCGACTATAAACTATATCCGGTCGGATTGTACATAACTTTGTGTCTGCTGTCTACAGTAGTTGTAGTGGCAGTTTCCGTTTGCAAGCGCGTTCGATCGCGCTATTAGCGGCGCTTGATTTCTCGTTGCGCTGAAGTTTTACTGAGATATCTTCTTGTGAGAGTTAAAGTAACAAATCAGCAGTAAGTAATTTATTTGATAATGCTATTTTATAATGTGAATCTTTAACTTTTCAAGACCACTTTGAATCTTATGCCAAGCTCTATCCTCTGTCACCGAACCACGCGAGAAAAATTGTAGTTAGGTTGTTCTGTGAACCGAGATATCTAAAATGATTTTTTGACAAACCTGAACTTTGAAGTATCATTTTATAGAACACGGGTGAAGCTACTAGTAACTAATCTTCCTCTGTTCTGTTTGTTTGTTTGTTTGTTTAAGATCAGAAAAAAGTCAGATGATCTTTTTTCACATAATAAAGGAGCAATATACATCGCAACATTTTTTAAATCTTAAAAAATATGTAAAATTAAAAATAACATGTAAGAATACATAATAAATGTATAAAATAATATAATTTCAGTGCTTTTATATATTTTTTTTATAATTTTCTATAAATATCATTGGTATGTCAGTTTTAGGGCTCGGTTTAGAATCGTCAGTCTTCAAAACATCTTAAAAAATAATTATTTCCAAAGAAATACATAATAATTTTCATAAGATTATCATATATTTTGATAAAGAAATTTTGCTGGTTGCATTCATGAATATAAATTTTAATTTTACACCTTTAACACACACACACACACACACACACACACAAACACAGAGCTTCAGAACATAAAAGCAAAATGATATGTCGGTTTTAGTGCCTCCTTCTTTCACGGATACTGTTTCGATGAACCTGACTTTGACACATATCGTCGAGAAGGACATGTCAAGATCAAATTCGCTGGAGTTGTGTATGTTAGAACAAGTAATTATTTTACATAAATTAGGAGTATCTTTGGCAGGTAACGATAAAGAAAAGGACTCGGGGCAACGAGAATATCGGCGCGATCGGACGGTATTTTCGTATCGTGTCGATAGCGAAGCGTTTCAAGGCGGTCTCGTGTGGTCGACACGACAGCGTCTCCCCTCGGACTCGAAGGTACACCTAGAATTTCAGGGAAAGGGAGAACGCGCATCGGCGCGTGATATTGTCAATCAACTTTAGCGTAGTCGCCCAATATTGCCCCACGTCTCGTTTACTAAATCGAGAGGGTGCCAGCTCACCTCCTTCCCTTCCGATTGCTGAAACACCTATGGCCGCTACGGCCGCTACCCGGAGGCCACCGTTCGCCTCACCTAATCAGATCGCATAGGTCGTCCTTAACGAAATCCCAGTAACGAATTCAGCGCGAAAATTCAGATGAGACGCGTTTACTTTATGCAGGAATTACATGAACGATAATCAACTCTTATTTCGTGGACTTTCCGAAGCAAGGAGGAGGGGAGGGGGGAACAGACGCGCATTCGATTAATTATTTGACATTGATTAATTCCTTCTTTGTTTTATATATTTTATAAAATGTATGAAACATCAGGAATTATTTCGCGATCTGACCGTGCCGCGATCGTGCGCGCTTCCCGCTTGAAAATCGGCTTTCCCGTCTCGATGTTGATAGGAGCGCAATCGCAGTAAAGGCTATTCTAGTCGCTACGAGAAAGTCAACGTAACGCTCCATTTGTGTCACGAAAGCATGACGGCGGTGCATCGACATCGACGATGACGAATGAAGTCTCTTCCTGACGGAACGTGTTCGCGTTCCCGTGGCTACTTCCCCGAGTTGAAATTCTCGTTCTACGTTAACCCCGCGAATACTGTCGATCTTGAAAGGTCTCGACAGAGAATCTCGGGATAAAATCGAACCTATACAGTTTACAGTCTGACTTTGATGCTACAAATAGTTATTTACCGTCGTTTTCATTTTTCATGAAAGGAGAAGGTCGATAAAGAAACTGCCGAGAACAGAGAAAATATGCTGAGAGAAAGAATGCTCAATCTCGATGAAATTGCATTTTCGGGCCAACAATATTCCTTTGTTACTCTAACGAAAAAATGGTATCAATAATGGGCAAATAATTATTATTACCAACACTATAACAATATTTACCATAAAAAATGGAATTTATAGATATAATTATAATTACACAAGCTACAGTCCAACTTTGATGCCATAAATAATTACATATTGTCTTGTTTTCATTTTTCATGTTGACAAAATAACGTCAATAAAGGAACTACCGAGAACCGAAAATACACGGAGAGAAAGAGTGGTTAACCTCGATGAGATTGCAAATTTTCGGGTCAACAATATTCTTTCGTTGCTTTAATGGAAAAAATGGTAGTAACAACACAGGCATGTAAAATTATTATCGCCAACACTATAGTACAATATTTACCATAAAAAAATGGAATTTATGCTTATAATTACATAGATTATAATTATAATTATAATTGTATATGTTTAAAAGAAGAAGGTCGAAATAAAAACGAGTATATATGGAGAAAAAGAACAGTTAACCTCGATAAAGTTGCATTTTCGGGACCAACAATATTTTTTTGTTGCACTTTTTGTTGACGAAAAATGGTAGTAGCAACAAGTATATAAAATCGTTATCAGTAGCACTATAGCAGTATTTGCTATAATAAGATGAAAATCTGAGCTATAATTATTGTACCGTATAATTATAGTTGCGAATATTAAACACTTTCAGAGAAGGTTATATTTGTTATATATATCTTGAGATTTTTCTTGGGAGATTTTCCAAGTTTGACAAAACGTTAACGTCGGTTAACGTGAACCAAAATTTCGATCCCGCTTCGAGTTCCAGCGATTCGATTGGACTGCGATCGATCGACTAGCGTGCAGTCGTGGTATCAGTTCCCAAATTAATTTCGGCCCAGTTGATGATATCCCGGGCAATTACTAGCCGGCGGATAACGCACGCAGCCTTTCCAAAATGGATTTACGCGAATCCCATTATTTCTGACATCCCGGTCGATCGGTTGATCGAACGCGACACGGTTTTGGAAATTATCTCAGTCGTCGTTCGCACGCGGGAAGGTGACGGAACGTATCGTCACATATTTTCGTCCGAATGGCAACGAAAAACGTGACGAACGTATCTCGGGTATTGTTCGCCGAGAGAGAGAGAGAGAGAGAGAGAGAGAGAGAGAGAGAGAGAGGGAATCGCGCAAGGAACTGAAGTGACGAGGTATCGCGGTGATCGCTATTTGCTGTCATGGTGCCGACGTTAACATTCGCTGACGCACCCTCTAATTTCATACAATATTCAGCGGCGACGCATCTTCCACGGGCACTTCGAGAGCAATTTAAGTCGAGGGTAGTTTTTGGCAACAGCTGGTGTTAACAGGCTTCCTCTCCTATTCCCGTGTGCCCTCCCTGCATGCCAGACGAGGGAGGTCTCGTTCTCCCCAGGGCAAACCGCCACGTGAGAGAGAGTGCGTGTCGACATTAAAAATTAATAAAGCCGCGAGAGGTGGGATAAGAAACATCACGTATCATCGATGCAGCCGCTATTCCTCTCCTCTCTTTCGCGTGAAGACCAAAAGAAGAGGTTGCAACTCGGTTCTTACATGAAGCGTTAATCTCATATGAAAAATTATTTGCATTTGTATTTTTAACCGGATGTTTTCTCTGACGCTTATTTGATATTATATAATATTTTCTCCGGATCTGCACGGAGAAAAAATCGGAAAAAAAATCAGACGCGTTTTAGTTAAGGGAATTCAACAGAATTTCTGGTTCTCATGAATCAAATTCGGTCTCAAAGATATATTGCAGTTAACAGTAAATCATTTTGTAATTTTTTCATAATTTTTTTTAGTATTTTGTATTATGGGCAATGCGCCCTTAAGAACTTAATTGAAAAAAAAACGTTTCTTGATCGTTCCTTGACCGTCACGTTAATTCAACCAATCATTTTTCTTAGTGTGATATTAACCCGAAAGTCAAATCGATTTTGTATTCATCTGCAAGAAGTTAGCCTGTAGTTACTCGTCGAAGTTATTCGTCACATGTATGATAGCGATAATTTTGTTTCATATTTGCATAAAGAAACGAAATCTATTTTACACAATTATACATACAAGAGAAACACCGATTGAATTATAAGGAGGATTTCCTATGAACAAACCGTGGTATTAACATTTCTTTTTTTCCTACTTACGCAATTATCGCCCGACGTCGAGGCTCCCAACGGCCTCTCTTTATTTTGCAATCCAATCGTTAATCTTAGCCCTTTTTGCGGTTTGTTTAATTTTCTTTTCTATCGTGAGCCTCCAATTTCCGTTGCGCGCGCGCGTATAAGCGAGCGTACTCGTTTTCGATCCGATTCGCACGAAACGCGCATTTTTCGCAGACTCGCGTCGCGTTCAGCGATTTTACATTGTACGGTTTGATACACGGCCGAGCCACGGGGGCGGATAAAGAGCGTATCGGCCGGTCGATCGCGCACCGATTTCCCTCCGTCAGCAACGGCGTCGGCAGTGGCGGCGGCCGGTTATCTCTTTCACTCGATAGGTTTCATTTGACTCGACCGCATGATTCTGACAAGCTCTTCTGCATGGCGATTTTTACGTCTGCGGGAGTATCGATCGCCAGAGCCGGCCGGCCGTTTGCTTTTTTCTCTTCTTGCCCGTAACGAACAACATTACCGGATAAACGGGCGGGGAACGCAACCAATCTAGACTTCGCGAATTGTAACATCCTCATCGTAACGTTGAAGATGTTCTTCGTTGATGTAGCACGTACGGTTCGTTTCGGGGCTTTAACGAGCCGCTAACGCGAAAAGAGAATATTCGCCGAACAACAGGAAAGACAGAGAAAAAGAGACTGAGAGAGAGAGAGAGAGAGAGAGAGAGAGAGAGAGAGAGATGTAGTATTCTGGAAAAAATGTATCCAAATTTAAAAAGTAGCCGATATTTCTCGGTATTTACATTTCGGTATCGTGACTTTTCTCGTGAAAACTTCACGTTTCCAATATTTCAGGAAAATTTCGGAAGATTGTCTTCGTGTGCGGATTTCGATGTTATATGACATCTCGATAAAATGTTCTAGCTTTCAAATTTCGAGATTTTGTTTTTTCGAGATAATACATGTCCCCCGAGAGAGAGAGAGAGAGAGAGAGAGAGGGGAAGCCGCGAATTCTCATGGGCACGCACCTCGTCTCGAGACTTTTTCGACTGCCGCCGTTACTATGGTTACTCCCGGTCCATTTGTTTTTAATCGCTGGACCGTAGAAGAGACGAGCGTGCATATCCCCTCTGCGGCCTGTACGTTCGCTGTGTGTATTATTGAAATCCGCGTTACAAGTGCGTCAGGCCGACCTGATTGGTTAAAGCCGTAGGGGTTGTTCGCTCGCTCGCTCGCTCGCTCTCATCCTACCTGGTTCGTGCGCCCTATCTCTTTCACTTTTCCCTCTGTATTTCGTTAAAACGCTGTGTCGTTTGCGACGAACAGACGGCAGCGAGGGAGAAGGTAACCGCGTGATGCGCCGTGGTGTATCTCTTATCTCTTTTTTTCTTGTTTTCGTTCCTCTTCTTACGCTTTTCATTTCTGGAGAAGCCGCAAGTTTAAAGTCTGTGGGTAATGCGTTCCGTCGTCTTCTTGAATGATAAGTAAGAATTTACACGAACAAATTGATTCTCATTTCCATTTGGAAATTGTTTGCGCACAGGTAACACAGAACATCCCGTTTCAGCATTATTTTTTGATGGAGGACTCTGGAGTCTATTTAGTGGCCAATTCCCTTCGACGAAAGCGTGGATGATCTTCTAATTATAAGCGATTCGTTCGAGTAGGATTGATTTCTCGCGAAGTAGATTTCAGGGGATCGAATGGATATTGAAATCGCGCTTTTCAGCTTCAGATTTCAGGCGGATTTCGGCCTGACGAAAGTTTAATTCAAGGCTTTCCTGCAAAACTACGGAAACTTCAACAATTGTAAAACTCGATTACCTCTCGACGTTTTCGAACGGAAGGAATATCGCCTCCGAATTATCCGGAGAATCCGCCAATACAGTACAAACGGAATATCTAGTGTTACGTGTTCCTCATTTGAATAAACTTTCGTTCCCCTTACAAAAATATTTCACTGTTTTTACTCCTCAGTTTTTGGCCCGTTTTTAACCCGTTCTATTATTTTTATGCTAGTTTCTTGCACTCTTAGGTACGCGCAGTAGGTTGGAAGGAATATGACGAGAATATGCGAGTTTGTGAATATTTTTGAGGAGATTGCCTGTCTTCAATGCTTATTTTTTTCATTCCTGATGAGTGACAGCATATTAATACATTCCTCTTTCATTCGGTTTCCTTCCAATATGGAGGAGCACGTTAAAGAGTCGTGCATTTATTCGTAGATATTTCAAAATGTGTAATGTAAGTGCTTGTGAGTGTTAAATAAATATTTTGTACTCGTAGCTGAATGTACGTTACACACCTCAAATTTACACAGCACGTATGTACGTGTTTACCATTTAAAATACTTAATGGTACGTTAATACCATTCGGATATACTCTCATGCGATCCGCTATAACCACACAGAGGACAATATTATTGTACTACGAAGGAAAGCAATTAGTTTATTTGTTGTCCTTCAAGTAACGATTATCTTGAAAAGGGGATATTTTTTTGATAATATTAATATTATTTATAATTATAATTAATATTATTAATAATAAAAGAATATTATAAAGTTTATCGAGGAAAAATTTGAAATCGGTTAATTTGAACATAAGTAAACCGAAGTTTTAGTTTTAGCATTTTAATTTAATATTCTTGATTATGCTGAATTTAATAAAATTCACAATATATTTTGAATAAATTTGAATAAAGTTTATGATGAACTCATGATATACGTACGGATATATAAACTTGTGAAATATTCGGAACAAGCAATATTTATTTGAATGCAGTATATATTTTTCCGTGTACACACGTTATTACGAAAAAATACCCCTTTCCGACCTGAAAACCGGGATGATATTCACTTACTCGCATGCACGCTTTCATTACTTAAACCAACAGTTTTTGCGGGCTAAAAGCGGTAAAATATTTGTGTAAGGGTCAAATATGTAAATCTATATTTCTCATTCGTCGAAAAAAATTTCGTCGATTCTTCTCGCAGATGGAGCTCCTTCCTCGCTCGTTTGCTCATATGTTCGCTTGTGCCGTGTAATATTAGCTATTCTCGTGCTCGACGACGAAAAATATTCATGAGCATGTCCAAATATCCCGCGGGCGACAGATACACTACTCGTAGCTTCCTCTGAGCCCGACCGGTTCTTTTGATGTGCAACGACAATCACGAGTCTTTTAATCCGGTCGGTCGGTCGGCCGGCCGGCCGGTACGCGTCTATCACGAACGAAACGCCGCTCTTCCCACGTCTCTACTGCGCTGCGAGTGTGTATCAATGCGGGAGGAACGAGTGCGAGGGTGGCTTGCCGACTGAGGGTGTCGAAAGTAATTACGTAACTCCAAATGCGCGCGCCTAAAGCCGACAGCTCGAGACGATCCGGCTCGCCTCGTGTTTGAGACAAATCACGACGCCGCCGATTCGATACTGCTAATTTGTGTCGTTTTCTTTTTCCGTTGACGACATAGTTGCGAACCAAAAATGAGCATAAGATTTCTTTCGAACGTGTTAAACGTCGGTCACATGGTCCATTTGCAGATGTTATCTTTTGCCATTTGTCATTTCTGTAATTCAAGTAACGGGACCCTTGAACGTTTTTGCTCATCTCCTCGCTCGTTCTTCATGCCTCTACTTTATTTCACTTAGTTCTTTGTATATAAGAGTTAAACCGTGTGACAGAGCAAGGAGAGACAATGACAAAGAGGAATGATGAGTAAGGGAAAGAGAAAAAGCACGCAAACAGAACGCGAGTCGCGTGATTACACGCAGCGATTATAAACGGAACGAGTTTTTAATTTTCAATATAGTTTCAACTGCGTTTGTGTCTCCTGCTATCTTCTTTCCCGCTTTGTTACTTTCCACTTCCAGCAGATTTTTCATCGCCGTGAAATTCTATTTCGCTTATTTAACTGTAAATAAATTGACCAACTCTGACAATACAAGGGGAAAAAGGACAAAGAGACAAATGGCGGATAATGAAAAAGAGAGCTTTAGCTTTTAACAAACATGCATATCATGTAGCGAATTTCAAACGAAAAATAAGTTTTTTAATTGATAATTTATTTCCTTCAGTTTGCTCTTTGCTTCCCGTTCTTTTCACTTTGCGCTACACGTGCGTTCATTAACGCGAAATAGATTTCGAATTGTCAAGATTGTTAACACCTATTCTAGAAAAATCAAAACGTCTTCTGAAATTTCATAGGATTTCCACTTAGGTCCTTATTATTTTCCCTTTTATTAATAATATTTAAGATATTATTGGTAATTTTAAATTGATATGATATATGGATGATCTTAAGATTTATCAGTGCGAAAATCATAATCATACAACCTTTTTACGAAGAGATCTCGATAGTATTGGTCAATAGTGTGTTGCCAATGGACAAAATTTTAACACTGATAAGCATCACATTCTGAGAATTTCCTGGAAAAAGAATCCGTTTGTTTATAACTGCTCTCTAGTGGGCTACTCGCTTGCGACGGTTGATTCCACTAGGGATCTTGGTGTTTAGTTTAGCTTTGACCTATCATTTGATTACGTTCGTAAAATTATTACTAAAACTTATCAAAAGCTCGGATTTATTCTTAGATATAGTAAATATTTTTGTAATGTAAATACAATTAGATTATTATATCCTTTTTCTATCTATAACGTGAATATTATGATGTTATATAATCATCGTATTTCAATAACAGCGTATTTTTTGATCGAACGTGTACATCATTTTTTACGCTGCGTCAATTATTTTACTAGGCAACCTGTCACTTATGACTATCAACCGTTATAACGCGAGATATACATTGTATCTTTGAAGTACAAAAGAATAACAGAATCACAGGTTTGTTATTCTTGCATAATTTAATTAATGTCAATCTAGATTGTTCCAGTAGTCTAGTGCTTCTTTAAGTTTAACGTCTCTTTGGGTTTAACGTCTTTGCTAGGTACCTTATGCTCGTTTCTACCATCATGGTTTAAATCTAATCGACGATTAATTCAACGGAATCGTATTGGCTAATTAGCTGAACTGATCAGGGCGATTGGTCAACTCCGGTGAGTTAATCGTCGATTAGGTTTAAACCATGATGGTAGAAACGGGTAGTTAGAAAGTATCTGCTTTTATTTCTCTATCATCAAATACTAAATAAATAGTTTAAACCCATTAATCGTCTGAACATGTTAGCTAATGGATTTTCTGATTTTATCGATCTCTTTAATAAACCTCAAAATATGCTCAGGTATCGAATTAAGTTCGCTGCTCATAAAAATATGAGTCCTTTGTTTTTTTTCTTTTCCATCTTCATCGCCACTTGATGTACTTTTTGTTCTATTAATTTCCTTTGCTTATGCAATCAAGGGAATTCTTTCCGCTCATGCTATAAATAAATAAATAAGTAAATAAATAAATAAATAAATAAATAAATAAATAAATTTCACAAAACCCGATGACGTTCTGATGAAAGGGAGATCGGACCCCCGGATTCTTCAACGTCGCCGCCGTTGTTTAATACACGCAACATTCGAATCATTCGCTACATCGAGCGACAAATTGTTCCGCGGGAGAGCCACGTTATCGATTTCATCCATGATACGCGCGCGTAAATATAAAGGACGCGCGTGAAGAAGAACACTCGCTCGCCGCCGCACGCGTTTTATTCGCGCGCGACACTGTTCTCACGTGGGAATCGTTACAAGGTAAGAGCGACGGGGTAAAAATAAATCTGCTCGCGTTAGCTCCGCGCAACCCGTGCAATTCTCGGTTTTCGTGAGCGCCAACGACGGGGTGACGATTTCCCGTGCGCACAGCGCGTGACCTCACGGAAATCCATTGTAATCATTTCAGAATCGATTCCACCGCGATACAGGCCACAATGAGAGATAAAAAGTCTTTCTAAGGTGTATAAGAAGGGGCAGCTCGTGTCCGCCTTTACATGTTGCGCATCGTTTCGCGGCCCGGATGAAAGCTCGAGTTATGAATGTGTGTTGCCGAGAGGTTCAGCTGCAATATTTATCATCAGGCGTGCACCGCCTGCGGCAATTGTGCATGTTGGTTGCGCGCGCGTGGTACACCGGCCGAAACGCTCTTCGACTCGCGCGACTCGAATAAATATATGCGCGCCGGCCGCCCGGTGAAATATTAACGGCGCTCCGATGAAAATTTCGCGTGCTAAATTCATTTGTCCTGCGCCGACAGCGGGACGAGAAGATTTTTTGCGCGCTGCGCTTTTGTCACGCGTTAATTTGCTTGTCAACTATATAGTGCGCGAATGCAATTTAGCAGTCGCACGCTCGTCTGCAAAACGGTTTGGACGCGATGAAGTTGGGGCCTGCAGCAAACCGTCACGATTTCGAGTCATTACGCGATAAAAAGTTTGTGTTAAATTCGACACATGTTCCAAATGGCCCGCACAAGCTTTTGTGTTAATTTAACACGAAGTGAATGTAACTGAAAAGTAACAACGTGTAACATAGCTATTATGTCAAAAATTAACACAAAATTACTATCCATAATATGTTAATTGATACTGAGAAGTAGAAGTATAAAATATATTATTTATATATAAAATAAAATTAGAAATAATAATGATAATGGTTATATAATAATAATAGAATAGAATAATATGTTATAATATAATAATAAAATGTAATAATAAATTAGAAATAATTACACAGCTCCACAAAAAATCTATTATTAGTATATTTTCAATATAATTTTCAATAATTATTGAAAAATGTAGGTTTAAGGCTTAAGAAGCATATATGGATCGAACATACTGTGTTTCAGAGCTTTAACGCACATAAATCTCTTTCTTACTGGGTTCTGGGGTTTTCGGGTTATAGCATTTTGAGTGTATGAGGTTAAGGGGTTATGGGTTTAAGGAATTAAGGGATGAAGGGATTAAGATGTTAAGGGGTTCTGGAGTTATTGGGATTAAGTGATTAATGGATAGAAGATTTATTGGGATTTCGGGACTTTTTTTTGAGGTTATGATGTTATGAAAAACCCTGACGTGATGGGGTTAAATGGACCCCGAATTTGGATTCAGCGACCCCAAAAACATATGATAGACATAGTCAGATCCCAGGGGTAATTTTGTGAATTTTTTTTGTGGAGCTGTGTTATAATAACAGTATAGAATCAAATTCTCCTACTGGACACGTCATTGAGATACGTCCCGAAAACTTATAAAAAAGCGTTACAATCATTTTGTGACCGACTATAATCAGGGTGTGCAAATAAATTTGATCGAGATAACGCGATAACGTGTTAATACAACCGTGAATAGTCCGAGAAAAAGAGAGGAAGAGAAGGTGTACACGTTGTAAACGTCGTAACGACCCGAGATATTTTCCGGAACTCGAGCGAGCTGCAATCGGTGAAAGAGAGAATAACTTTGCATCTCTATTCAGTGGATACGATGGCGACGATTATCACGACCCCCAGGAGTTAAAGCCGAACCTATTCAGACGGCAGAATTGGAGGGCCGCAAATTAGAGGTCTTTATCCCTTTTGTGGTGGCTCGTTCTTATTACGCGGCGTACACGATCACACGCGAAAATGTAGAAACGCGGGTCACGCGTGCACGTTGTGGAGAATAAAGGGGGCTCGTTTGTAATCACTTAAAGGGGGTGGGTTCCTTCAAGACAAAAGATAATTTATCACAATAGTACGACATGTCGTATAATTTATCATATATCACGCACAATATACACAATATGATATATTTATCATATGTATGTACATGTGTACATTGTGTGTGTGTGCGCGTGTGCGCGCGCGCGCGCGCGCGTGTGTGTGTGTGATATACAATAAATATATTACATTGTGCTGTACTAATTAACCCTTTGCACTCGAGGGCTCCAGAGCGGAGCCATTTAAAATTTGTCTTCAAACTCTTCAAACTCAAATGCAAATAGCAAGAGCGGAATATCCTCTACACAATAGTTTTTACGATTTGTCTTTGTCCTTATGTTATGAACTGAAAGTTATTTGCATTGTCTCCATAGCGGAGCCCTCGAGTTTGAAGACAAATTTTAAATGACTCCGCTTCGGAGCCCTCGAGTGCAAAGGGTTAACATATAGCATACAATACGATGTATAATTTATTATCCCGAAGAAATTTTAAATTCTACATTAAATCTTCAAAGGAAAGAGAAAAACAGAAATAAATTCCTATTTGTAGCATCAAAGGAGCACAATAAGTGCTAATTTTCAAACGGGGAAAACGGCAATAATTTCTTCATTTGTAGCACTAAGGGAGTACAATAAAAGACCTTTGAAAACTTAATGTAAAACTAAATTAGATTTCAAGTAGGACCAAAATTTCGGCTCGGAACATATATGTAACATAATGAGATAAAAAGTGTAAAATATGAATATAAAATGTAAAATATAAAGCACAACAAGATAAAAGAGATTTAATATATCGCGTACAAGAAAATCTATCTCCCTGTATATCGATTTTTCAATTCAAGATTACCATCACGATTTCCAGACGAACTCGTGGCGGAAAGTAAGGGCACAACGGGGTTGCGCGGTGCCCCGAGGTCGCAGGGGTCACACCGCCCTGGTGCATCGTGGGCAGATGCTGATTTACGGCGGTTACCAAGATTTACGCGGGAGCTCGCCCGAATTGTGGGCTTTTCATTTCGGTAACGACACTTCAGCCCTGGCGGAAGTTCGCTCGATCGATCGATCGTTCGCTCAAGTGCCCAACAACAACAACAATTCTAACTCGCTGAACGTTACAGAGACCGAATCTTGGCACCTGCTGTCGTCGAGCGAGAGCGGACCGGCGGCGCGGCACAAGCACTCGGCGGTACTGCACGGCGATGCGATGTACATCTACGGCGGGATGACGGACCTCCAAGAGAGGAACGACTGTTGGCGATGGGACGTCAATAGCGCCTCGTGGTCCATGCTGAAGAACAAACCAGGACCCGGACCGCTGCACGGCCACGCGGCATGCAGACTGCCGAGCTGTATGTTGATCTTCGGCGGCGAGAGCGGCGGTTTGGCGACGAACGAGCTCTGGAGGTTTCATTTTGGTAGGCGTTGCTTCGTGCTTTTACTCGTTTCACGGTACATTTATCTCTTTTATTTTATCTATATTATATTATTTTAAAGATACTCACACAAGCAATCGAGTGTTTCAAAATGAAACATATTTCACAAAATATAACACATCGAAGTAAATTAAAAAATAAAAGTTCTTTCCATATAGATTTATATTTTTTTAATCGGTAATATAATCATTTGTAAATTTTTTTGTCTATAAGTAGCACATTAAGAAAATATTGTTTATGTACTACACAGCTCAAATAGGAAGGAGATAAGAATGAAAGATCTTATAAATGTTAAATAACACGTAGAATATTATTTTATTTATTATATATTCTTTTAAGGAGCATCACTTTTTGAAATAATTTGTAGAGCAAGAAATGTATTTCTTTGCGGCAACAACTTCCTATATTATTTTTTTGTCCAGTTTTGTTACTATATGTGCGTATTGTTTCGCTAATCTTCAACTGTCCTTTAGCAAAATATCATTTTTTGAGAACTTGAAGAGCAAAAAAATTTTTTTATAGCAACAAACTAACAAGGAATTCCTACAAATATTATTGTGTTTTGTCTAATATTGTTGCTACATAATATATTGTACATATATTATAATAATATATATAAATAAATATATGTGAGGGTGGATCAAATATAAACGAGCCTTTTCAAATTGCGCGTCCGTCGGCGGCGTGAGGGGTCTGCAACGTTTTGGACAATGGAGGGGGGTCGTGTGGAAAGCAGTAATAACATTGGCGCGCCATGCGCTTCTTACTCTCAGCAGCAATCACGATGAGCGAGAAAGAGGTACACCCCGCAGTTGCACAACGTGTTATTTATTTCTCATCAACGAAAATGTAAATGCTGCTGAAATTCGGCGCCGTTTACTCCCACAGCTCGATGAAAGAACCCTTTCGTGGACTCGGGTGAAGCAGTGGTGTATCGAATTTAAGAAAGGACAGGAGCGTGTTGAAAACATTGCCCACCCGCGCCGTCTCCGCACCATCATCACAGCGCAGAACACCAAGGCTGTTCGAGAACTCATCGAAGGCGATCGGCACTTAACTGTTGTTTAAATCTCTCAGGAACTTCGGTTCGAGCTGCCTATCGGTCAAAAAGGCGCGGCATTCCGAACAGAAGTGTTTGCTTCTCCATGACAACGCCAGACCCCACACTGCAGCAGTAACATAACAAGAATTGCCCGATATACACTGGGCTGTTTTAGAACATCCACCCTACAGCCCAGACCTGTCACCATGCGACTTCCATATGTTTGGGCCACTTAAGGAAGTCCTTGATGGACAGCGCTTCACAACGAACGAGGAGGTGCGGCATTCCGAACAGAAGTGTTTGCTTCTCCATGACAACGCCAGACCCCACACCGCAGCAGTAACATAACAAGAATTGTCCGATATACACAGCAGTTCGTGTGCAATTGGTTTGATATATGTCTGCGAACTTTTTATGATACCGGGATTAAAAAAATTGCCAGACCGTTGGAGGAAGTGTATAAATAAGATGGGGGACTATGTAGAAAGATAAGAAAAATGTAAATTAGAATTGATTTTGAAAAATATATGATTTTTTTGCAAAAGGCTCGTTTATATTTGATCCACCCTCGTATATATAATGTTCTGCTAACTCAGTCTTCCTTTAGCAGAACATCATTTTTTTCGATGGTTTTCAGATCTTTTTCATCTCTTCCCGTTGCATGATGGCCATCTCTCTCTTCGCAATGTTGAACAGCTTTCCTAAATGAATACTTTTCCGCAGGCACGGAAACGTGGGAGAAGCTGTCCGTGCCGGGACCGAAACCGCAGCCGAGAGCCGAGAGCGTGGCTCTTGCAGTGTCCGAGTTACTGATTCGCGGCACCAACGTGGACAATCCGAAACCGCGACCGCGGGGTCAAAGGCCGAGGCTGTCGAGCAATCGGATGTCACCGAACGAGGCGCCGGCCCGACCGAGCTTCCTCAAGGAGATCTCGAAGCTGTCGCAGATCAACCTGTCGCGACTCAGTCATCCGACTAAGTGCAGCTACTCGGTGCTAAGCGGCCACGACGACAACGAGGAGAGCCCTCAGGAGGTATAAGGAACTAGACAATAGAATCGTCAATCGAGTCCCGAGAGAACAGAAAAGGAAAGAGAACACCCCTCGATCCTAGCCGAATTTTTTTTCTTTTCGCCTCCTTCGTCGAGATATGTCAATCGGGCCTGCGTGCAGGCGAACACGTATTATCCTTTTCAGCAAGTGGACGTCGAGGTGGTGGAACCGTCCACAGGCATGGTAAAGTCTCGCAGTGCTAACACACTAGCCAGACGGAGACAGAAAGCGCCGGAGGGTACGCCGCGGTCGACGGCCGACGTCGTCGGCGGCGTCAACAACACCGCCGCCGCTTCTGGTATGACCAGAGATCCTATATCGGTGCCAAACTTTCGTGCTTTGACGTTACCAACACCTGTTCTCACGCCTGTAGAGGCCGCCCGATTGGTCTTTGTAGACCCGGACGAGAACAGCGACAACGAGGAGCGCAAGGAGCCGCCCACGTCGAGACTGATCGAGGTGCAGGAGGAGAGGCGGTAATTACCGAGATAATTACGCGAGTCACGATTCACGGTCGACGGTCGGCCCGTTAAATACGTAAAAGAAAGAAAATCGGGTGAGAACTAGAGTCTCGGGGTCAAGTTGATTTTGTCGAGGAAATTGCAATCGAGTCAAATCGAGCGAATATCTAATCGGATCGGCAATCTGGCGAAGGATTTCCAATTACAAAATTTAGTCGATAGTTAAAGGTCAAACGACAAATCCGGCCAATGATGTGTCGGATCAACTTGACAAGTCGCCAAATTTTAAGCCTGCTTTACATAAACGAGAAACTAATATAATATTAAAATTCTGCTGGAAGAATTGGGACAGTTAGTTCGCCATGTAAAGTAAATGTCCACCCTGAAGTTGTATTCAGATAAAAAATTGTTGAAAGAAGAAATATGCCATGCAGTTCTTTCAATGATCAAAAAGTTGATCTAACTGCGTGATACGATTTGTAAGAAAGATTAAAAAGTGACAGCAAAATGTCGCGAAAAAAATCAAAGCTTTGTCACTTTGTCTTGCACAATCGCGAAATTTTAAAACGTTTTTCCATAACGTATCCTTCGACGTTACATAACGTCTCATAAGTTAGCGGAACGAAATGAACAGGTTGTAATTAATATCTTTATTTGTCTTGCTCATTTATCACTAAAAAATTTCGAAAAAAATTTATTTCGTTAGTTCTTTTTAAGGGGAGGTTCTCATGAAACTCGACCAAAAAATCGTTTTTTTTTAATGTTTTTTTTTTTCGATAGCTTATGATGTGTAGAATATGTTACCAAAGCGGTTTGGCCGATAACGATTGCATAAAAAAGTTATCGCATAAGAAAGAAACGAATTGCATGGCGTCAAGTACGAGTACTACCACATTAAAACGCGTTTTCTGAACAATCATGTTTTTCAAACTGGTCTCCACGATATCTCAAGAACTACTCGATGGATTGACTTGGATTTTTTTTTATTTTAAAGTAGATAAAATTTATTGGATCCTAAACATAAATTCGGATGATATTTGTCTTTTTTTTATTTTCAGAGCACTTTAAAGAGCGAAAAATGTGAAAAAAACGGTACTAGAAATTCACATGTCCGCCATTTTTGTAATTTTCGACTTTTTATTGATATTATTGCTTCAAGCTCCAATAAATATCATATAATTTATAAAATTTTGGGGTTTTTTTCATTTCACATGACATAAATGTACTGTGCGATGTAGACCGTTTGGGTACCTTTTTTTTTCAACGCGACGTTCGACAACGAACACTTCCCATGACACCTTTATGCACCAAAAAAATATTTTTCTACACTTTAAGAGTCGATAAATAACTGTCAAAAAACTCAAGTTGTTCATTTACTTCCTTCTATGACAAAGAAAATCAAGAAAATCACCGTGTTTTTAGACCTCTAGATGAGAACCTCCCCTTAATGATGTTTCGCTGAAGAAAGATTAAGTTAGAGAAACAATAAATACATATAGCAGCGGAATTCGACATAACGATAATATAGGAATTTGTTTCATGAGCATATTTTGTGAGCAACTAATTAGTAAAAAATTTCTATGAACAAATATTCCCTTCGGCAATATTTGAGTAACGAATGAGCAACAAATAAAAATAATTCGAATTGTATCTGCTCATTTCGTTCCGTTAGCTTATAAGACGTCGTTACACGCATCACGTCGCTCGTGTTTCTTCGCAGAGACTTCGCGGCGGTGCACCAAGCCTGCCAGCCGACTCGCGGCGAGAGCTACAGCTCGCACCTGTATGAGGCCGCGTTGCAGACACCGAAGACCCCGACGACTACAAAAATCCCCACTTCCGCGTCCGTCCGCTTCGCCGACCTCGAGGAAGGCGAGGAGTCGACGTCGGACTACGCGAGCATCGAGGCGAGGAGTCCCGGCGACCCGCTCGCGGACGACGACTGGGTGTCCGGCAGGAAATCCAAGCCGCACCGGCCCATCGTCACCTCGTCGACGATACGAGAGGGCCAGTTCGGTTTCTGCAACCCGAACTACCTCGGCTTGGACGAGGCGAGGGGCCACCACCATCAGCAACAACAACAGCAGCAGCAGCAGCAAGAAGGCAAATACGCGAAGCTGCTCAACAGCCCGCCCGACAGCGTGCTTGAGGACGAGCCCGGTAGGTCAGCCTCGCAGACCTTCGCCGAGCTCTTGGAGCTCCAAGAGATCCGGAGGGTGCCACGAGCACCCCCCAAGAGTCTGCCACTGGGCTCGCCTTCGAGGAGAGCGGTGAGCGCGTCCAGAGCTGAGAGGCAAAGGGCGAAGGTCGCGGCGGTGGACGCGACCGACGCGAAGACGCCCTCCTATGGCCCCGCGCCCCTCTACGTTTTCTTGGTCGGCGGTAAAGAGAAGGGGCAGGTGACGGTATTCGCGAGGCCGGTCTCCCTGTGGAAGCTGCAGCTGGCGCCGCATATCTTCTAAGTCTCGCGTCTCAATCGACGCTCGTCTGCGCGCGTCACTCAGTCAGTGATAAGGGAGAGCGCGAGATTACCGATGATGGCAGCGCTTCGTGGTTTCCGTGTCGACGAGCTGTTCGTCGCCGCGCCTGTGCTCCGTCTCTCTCGTCGATGGAAGAGAGCTTGCAACGATTCTTTCTTTTTTCTTTTATTTTTTTAATCTGAATTTCGCCACATCTGCACAGTCGATCAATTAAGAATTGCAAGGCTATTTTTGGAATAATTTCGTAACGTTTACAGGTTCAACAGGAGAATTTGCAGAGTTGCCACGGAAAATGAATTCTGAAACTTTCTGACTTTCCCACGTTTTCCAGACGGCAGTGGAGAATTTTCCATGAGCAATACGTGATGTTAAACTTTAACGTTTAGAAGCAGGGGTTGCAAGAAAAGTAATTTAGAGTACTATTAGAAACAACAAACTTAAGAGTTTAGTAACATAATATAATTCTGAATGCAAATTAAGGCTAACGGAAAATAAATGAGTCTTGGAAAGAAGAATATAGTTAAAAATATTTCAGGAGATTGTGAGTAAATTCCAGGTTTTTATATCTTTCCCTGACTTTTCCAGGTTTTCCCTGACATTTTTAATTTCTTTGACTTTTCCCGGTTTTTCAGTTCTGTGGTAACCCTGATTTTTGTTTCTCAATAATTCTCAAGAATAACATTTTCTTATTGAATATAATATAAATATCATATGCGTTACGAAACTCATCGAAAAAAGAAATATTGCAATACTTAATCGGCCGACTGTATCCAATAGGAAAATTTTTCTTCGGTAATTCTCAGAAGATAAATTTTCGAAGTTTTTTTATTTTGAATCTTAAAGACTTGAAGACGAAAAACATTGAAAATTCTTATATTTTTTTAGATTTAAGGTTTTTGAATCTTAAAGACTTGAAGACGAAAAACATTGAAAATTCTTATATTTTTCTAGATTTAAAGTTTTTAATTAGTTTAAAAATTTAGAATTTCAGATTTTTAACTTTTATCGGATCAGTTGGAATTCGCCGAAGTAAACGTGTTGAAACTCTTTTCCTTCCGCTGACTATACGTCGCGTTTATCAGCCCTGAGTGTTTTATCATGATTTATTTGATCGTTAACGACGAAACGTCAATTTTATATACGTGTTTTTCGTTCGTTCAGAGTCTGATTTCGCGATTGTTGGCTCTTCTCTTACGTTGGAGTTTAAGTTTCGTCATCGTTTCGCGTCATTCGCAGCCGTAGAATCGCGAGGAATCCAAAAGAGTCGAAGTATCGCGTGACACGTCGGAGCGTGGCGACTCTCGTCCGGCTTTCTTTTTCCTCGAGGACGCTGTCGGTGTGTTCATGTGCAATTCAGAAGTACGCTTCGGAGAGACGAAGCCTATCGCGAGATGGATAACCTCGCTCGGCCGAATGAGAAATATATAAAGGTCTTCGCGTTTGACTTAATAATGCGCCGTGGGTAGATAGGTCGATAGGTAGACAACATAGCGTATAAGCACGTATCTATAACGTAGACGTTAAATTTGCGCGAGAATTTACTCCGTTCCGTCGTTCCTCCCGTCGCGCGATCTAATTCTCCGTACGAGGACCCGTGTGAGGATCGCGCAGACTCGACTTTTTTACACAGAAGATCGACGTACCCTTGCGTTAGTTTAGTGCAAAAGATTTGTCGTTTGTGGTCTGTGAACAATTCCGATTCGTGGAAAGTCGGCGGTCGCGGAATCAGGAAGGGAATAAGGAGAACCTCGTCTAAAAGAAAATGCCTAAAAACAATATCGGGTCCACGTTTTCTTTACTCGTGAAAATTATCAACAATTATCAGGCGGACCAGCTGCTGTGGGAATAAAATTTATATCGGAATACCCAGAAATTGTATAATATCGTTAGCGATTTTATCCGACGAATTCGACTAAGCTTTTGCACAGACCTGATACTTTCGTCCTCTAGAACCCTCGTTAATAAAATACGTTGAACGTCATTCGCGGAGAGATATTCGTCGAGTCGATACTTCTACCTGTATGAGTGAATGTATGTGTAAAACGCGCGTATTTAAGGCGACGGTCGTGAAACGATACTCGCAAGTCGCCGTCGCGGGGTTCATGTTGAACCTTGCGGGGCCGATTCGACGCGAGCGCTCCAAACGTAAGTTTTACAAAAACACTGAATGAATGTTTGAACAGCAGTGTATCAAGACGGAGGCGCGCGTGTATGTGTGTGTATGTGTGTATGTGTGCGTGTGTATAACGTTGCATTGATCCTCCACTCCACCGCCGATGAGGAGCGCGTGTCTTATCGACGAGCCGCCGCGCCGCCGCGTCGTCCCCATCATTTATCCACCGTATCCGTCTTTCACTCTACGTAATGTGCGTGACTTATATTCGTAAGATGATGTAAACCACAGACTTCCCGATTGCCAAAGCTTCGTGTTGTTCGCGGATAGAGCGTTAGAGAACCAATTAGAGGAAAATTGACTGGCTTGATCTGCGCTCGACTGCCAACGCGATCGCGACCGAGAGAAATGGAGAGAAGAAGAGGGAGAAGAAGGGAATGAACTCGATGTACTACGTATAAAGCATAAATTAGAATTAACGTCGGAGCCGTAAGCTTACGTAAATAATTAGCGTCGGGGATACCGATCTAGGATTGACTATCGACTCGTGGTTGTGTCCACTTTAGAGATTACTAAGCGATCGAACCGAGCGATTCTACTATTCTGCAGTATAGGTAGATTTTTATAAAGGAATTTTAACGTATCCATATTCTCGACACGAGAGTGTGTGTGTGTGTGTGTGTGTGTGATAGACAAATCCGTGAGCTGCGACCCTTTAACACTGAATTACTGTTCTTACGACTGAAAGGTAGCCCAGCAGAACGTGTCCGCCGTAACAGAATCGCAATAGACAAATGCGATGTCAAAAGGTTACTAAACAAACGCTTAATCGAAAATTAGCGATCGCTCTACGTTCGCCGATAATATTTCGACAAGTTAGTCCAGAAGATGCTAAGGATGCAATTGTGTGAGGAAAAAAACAGTGCTCCCAACTGTCGTCCGGCTGTTGCTCGAGCACCTTTAACCCTTTAAAGCCCAAACATCGATTCCATTGGAGTAAAATATTGTAATTTATAAGATCGTTTTAAAGGACGTTCCTGATGAAAATTGATTTTGTATGAGTAAAATTAGCTACGAAAAGTATGATTTTCTTAATGTACATAATTATATGAAACATTACATGGAAGAAGTAATTTTGCCGTGCCAGCAAAATATTTTTCTCCGTATACGTACATTAGGTGTTTAAAGTATAAAAATGAGAGAACATTAAAATTGTTTTATTTAAAAAATATTTACCTTCTGTTTGTTTATAACACAGTCATTGGAAAACATCGGACAAAATTTTCATAAACAGAATATTGCATTTTTGCACAAATAACTAATAAATCCGGGCATCAACGACTTTGCTCTATATGCAATTGTATATATTAATCTTCAGCTGGGAAGACACTATTTCACAGTTCAGGACGGAGCTTCATTTAGGATGGTTTGATAATATTATATCGACGGAATCATTGCTTTACCAGTAGACGAAAATTGGGAAAAGCCCAAAGTTAATATATATTGTGGGCTTTAAAGGATTAAGTGCTATGCATTCGGTTGTGTAAAAGCTTAATGAACAAAAATCTCAGTTAATCCACTAAAAAAGTAACAATTATTTTTGAATTATATTGCGCGTACAATTTTAAGAAAACGAAGCACAAACCTATTTATTCCCTTGTTTTTTGTTTTAATACTTTTACAAGGCGCGCGGAGATCTGAGAGCGACTAATACGAGAAAAATAGAAGTGAAAGAGAGAGAAAGAAATAGAACGACGATTGTGTTCCAAGTGACTATAGTCAGTGTATGTGCGTTAACGTCCAGCGGTCTCCCGTCAGGTCGCTGCAGAATCAGGCGAATCGATGAAACCGAAAGTTTTTACCGTGATTGTACCTATACGATCGTGGATAAGTTTTAGTCCGTATAAGTGAAGCGTAATTTCTAAGTAGAACGAGACGAGCCGAGCCGCCGACGGCGGCGGCGCAAGTGGAAGGAGCGCAAGACGGGAGCTCTCTTGTTCGTGTACGTAGAATGTTTATGTCCGTTAAAGGCCCGACACATGTAATCCATCCATAAGTAGCTGAAAGGTCGACGTGGCTTATCATGGGCTAGGTATTGAGAGACATCCTCCGTATAATTATCGATTTTCTCGTGGTGGACGACGTTTCATCACCGCCACGATGTTCCGTTCGTACACCTTTTTCTGTCAACACTGCCCGTCTCTCGATCACCATTACTTATCGTTATCGAGAAACACCAAATGAGGGTTTTAATTGACTAACAAGCGACGCGATGAAGATAACGACGAGAAACAGATAACGACGACAACGAGAAACAGATAACGTCGACGACGAGGGTACGAAAGATAAGCTGAGTTGACTTTCTTGCGAACGCGTATCGGACGAGTGCAATATTAGAAGTTAACCTCGACGTTCAGGGCGAAGATTAATTGCGGTCTCAAACGAAGATACATCACGACAGTCTCTCTCTTCTTTCAGCAGAGAGTCACCGTGCGAACTTTGTACCTGCTACGATACGCAGTCGCTAATTACGAAAGTTCAAATACGTGGAGATAGAGAGGGAGAGAGTGAGAGGGAATGAGTGAGTGAGTGAGAGAGAGAGAAAGAGAGAGAGAGAGAGAAAGAGAGAATTTGGGGTGTCGCCGCTACAAGAAAGAGTCTCCTGATATCTAGTCTCTCGAGCCTCCAGCACCCGAAGAAGAAGAATCAATGTTTTCCATTCGTAGATCTAGTCAATTACATCTCAGTGTACAAAAAAAGGGGTAGGGGGGAAGAAGAGAACTGTCAAGCTAAATGTTTCGTAATGACTCTGTCCTCGATTTGCCGCACATTTACCTTCACGTAGACGTTGTTACTCTACTTTCGTCGGACGTGTTTCGTTTCGGCCGCAGAGTCGGCGAGTCATCCACCCGCGCGTTACCGTTTGTATACTACTAGGAGGGAAAAAAATCTGCGAATTCATCCCGTCGCCGACACACACATTCGTTTCGACACGTGCGACCTTGGTCCAAGGTGACGAGAACAACGACCTACGTCAGAGCTACGTCAGACCTACGTCAGAGCTACGCCAAAGTTACGCCAGAGTTATGTCAGAGTTGCGAGCTAAGAGATTTTGCGTTGTCAAAGGGGCGCGAGGAAAGCTTAGCTAGTTAGCTGACGTCTCCTGCGCCTGCTATAAGTTTAAATCACGATCAATCCAGAGACAATCTAGCGGATGCGCCTCGCATCGCTATTATTAACCCTCTAATGGTAAGGTTGAGGTCGGATCCAACCCCGCTTTCCTGGATGCTGAAAATCCATCTTGCCGTTAGAGGGTTAATGCCGCACCGTTATGTTAAATTAGTGGCGAACGCGAGAAGTCCTTCCCGTAGTAAAGTTCCACATCATAAAGTGCAATATTTGTCCAAAAATCAAACTTTCGAATAGGAAGAGAGAGAGAGAGAGAGAGGAAGAGAGAGAAAGAGAGAGCGAGAACAAAAGCGAGGGAGAAAGACAGATAACTGTTGTTCTGATTATGTATTCTTATGTTTAATGTCGAGACAATATACGCGAATTTGTCGCGCGGTAACGAAGCACCGAAAATATGAGCGAATGATTAAAAAAGAACTATAAAATTAAAACAATTGAAATAACTGTAATCGAGTTAAATTAACTTCCATTAAGAAAAAAGTCTTTGGCACTTGTAGCTATAATTGAATAATAAAATACTTGTAGTTTGAAAACCCGTTTTTACAATAAAATACTACTATCTTATGCTGCTCATGTTATTAATAACATTGATCTTCTACCGTCGACTATATCAATTTTCGACTAGATCAAATTTCAACGTCAGAGAAATTGTCGATCTGACATATAATTTTTATAAAAAACGAATTGTACTTGACTGCAGTTCGCGCGACAAGATTTTCGCTTAATTGTTTTCGCCTAATTTTTATTCGAACGAAAAATCCCGCGAAACCGATCTGGATTTTATCGAAAAGGAAAGAAAAATGGAAAGATCAAAAAAGGGAAATTATGGAAGAAAAAGCAAGAGAAAAATAGGCTTGCTCGATGTTTTCGGTGCTCAATACACGCGTGAATACATTTAAAACCGGGGTCACACGACAGCTTGTCTCGCAAATTCGGCTCGCAAACTGGTAAGAAAAAGACGCGACTAGTGAGCGACTAACGAGCCCTCTGGTCCCATGGTGCGTAAAGGTTCGTCGAGAAAATTTCCATTTGTGTCTTGGAAATTTGTTGACATTGATCACGCATCGTGGGAGCCCGGCTTGGTAAAAGCGACCCTCGTAGCTGAGACGTTAGTTATTCCTCCACGAGACGTTTCTCCTGTCCTAGTTGCGGAAAGCCGGCGAATGTGTTTTGTGTGATGTACACGCGAGTATGGCCGTGTCGCGGCGTTACACGTTACTGTGTTCATTAGCTCCTTTCAACCTCCCTGAGTGTCGAAGGTAACGCGAAGGTAATGCGAAGGCAATGCGCGCCCGACGATCCTCGGCCCTTCGGTTCTTCGGCGCGATTGACCCTCCGATCGTCGCTCATCGGCCAACGTGTTTAGTTCAGCCGCATTGTAATTAATGTAACAGTTATTAATGGGACAGTATTACTATGACTAGAAAATACAGCATATACATATATGATTCGGTAAAACACCAGACCGCGTCCCACGTTCTTCATCACCCGCTACGCACTCCCTGCTCTTTCTCTGCTCGCATTTTTAATACTTAGACTGCCACATCAATTAAGTAATAATGATGATTTTAATAACTGAGGTAGCAATCATTTTATGAATTATACTGGTCAACAAGGTTTCGGTAACATTAGCAAAACCTACATTTGTGTTTCCCTGTTGATTCTGTTTTTCATGTCTGATATTCAAAACGTTATAACACGTCGTTTGTGTAATCTGTTACGACTGATTTCAATATCGCGATATAAAAGTGTTATGAGGAAAACTATAAACCCATGGCGCGATATAAAAATGATTGAAGGAAAATAAAGCGAATATTTCTGCTAAAAAGTAATGTCCTGAAAAATATTTCAATGACAAAAAATGTGTACGTGCTACAGAATTTTTATTGATATTTTTGCATTCGGTAAGTAAAAACGATTGAGAACCACCTTACTTGATTCATGTTACCACAAGTATTTTTTTATTTGTTGACTAGTGTTATTTATATATTGAATGTATGAAAAATAAAATGTTATTTATATGCAATATATATATTATTTTAAAAATAAAATGTTATTTANTTTCCTCATAACACTTTTATATCGCGATATTGAAATCAGTCGTAACAGATATATATATATATATATATTGCATATATATTGTATATATATATATACTAATATAAGAAGATAAAATTAACATTATATATTTATTATAAAATATAAAATATAAAATTAAATATATTTTTTGTAATATTTTGGAAAGCAATCCGTGCATAATTTGTGTTATTATATCAATTTCTCAAACATATCTACATTAGATAATATATAGAATATGTGTGGAAGAATGAAATAGATGCCCTATTTCCTTACATTTCCTTCGGATACATGGTTTGTTTCGTATTCTGACTATACGACTTTGAGTCTCGTCAGCTTTACACACGAACTAGTTGGGCAGTCTAAGTATTAAACCGCGATAAATCAGGCATAGTCCGACGTATACGCTTCGCGCCTCGTCGTAATACGCGTCGTTGCATTAAATACGAGGGTGGATCAAATATAAATGAGCCTTTTTAATTTGTGCGACCGTTCGCGGCGTAAGGGTCTGCAACGTTTTGGACAGTGGAGGGGGGGGGGGGTCATGTGGAAGGCAGTAATAACGTTGGCGCGCCACGTGCTTCTTACTCTCAGCAGCAATCACGATGAGCGAGTAAGAGGTACACCCCGCAGTTGCACAATGTGTTATTATTAAGTTTCTCGTCAACGAAAATGTAAATGCTGCTGAAATTCGGCGCCATTTACTCCCACAGCTCGGCGAAAGAACCCTTTCGTGGACTCGGGTTAAGCAGTGGTGTATCGAATTTAAGAAAGGACGGGAGCGTGTTGAAAACATTGCCGCCGTCCCCGCATCAGCATCACAGCGCAGAACACTGAGGCTGTTCAAAAACTCATCGAAGGCGATCAGCACTTAACTGTTCTTGAAGTCTCTCAGGAACTTCGGTTCGAGCTGCCTATCGGTCAAAAAGGCGCGGTATTCCAATCAGAAGTGTGTTGGTTCTCCATGACAACGCCAGACTCCACACCGCAGCAGTAACACAACAAAAATTGGCCGATATGCACTGGGCTGTCCTAGAATATCCACCCTACAGCCCAGACCTGTCACCATGCGACTCCCATATGTTTGGGCCACTCAAGGAAGCTCTTGGTGGACAGCGCTTCACAACGAACGAGGAGGTGCAGCAGTTCGTGTGCAATTGGTTCGATACACGTTCGCAAACTTTTTATGATACCGGAATTAAAAAATTACCAGACCGTTGGAGGAAGTGTATAGATAAGATGGGGGACTATGTAGAAAGATAAGAAAAATGTAAATTAGAATTGATTTTGAAAAATATATGGTTTTTTTGCAAAAGGCTCGTTTATATATGATCCACCCTCGTACTAGAGACTAAGCTTTTCCAGCGTAGGGTTCCATATTGCAAAGCGCGGTATTTTTCCCGAGCTTAAACCCGTATCCGCATTCCAGCAGAATGAATTCTCTTTACAATATTCCTTTCCTCACGTATAATTATCAAAACCCGTACAGTTATCAGAAATATCATGTCTCAAACATCCTATGTGGGAAAGCCGGAAATGGATAAAATTTTTTAACATCTGACCACATATTTTCTCAGCTAGTCCGCGTGGACTGACATCATGTTCCTTTTCTCTTGACTCACCGGAAATTGTCCGTGAGTGGAGAGGTCAGTCATAAAAAAAAGAAGGAAACAAAACGGTAACCTTCGAGCCGTAACCGTAGTCGTTCCCGAAGATAATTTACGATCGCTTCGAGAAAGCGTCCGGCTAATCCTCTGTTTATCTCAAGACTAAGCCCACTACTCACCATTCCTCTCATTCACCCCCGCAAATCTGGGGCGCGTGCGTCACTCGTGCGTGCGCATATACCACCCGTATTATGTGTCTGTCCGTTACGTTTACGTGTTCGAGTTAAGTGGAGGCGATCCTCAGGCAACACATTAAGATATTTATGAGACAATAGGACGTCTCTGAAACGTCCTTAATCTTTTCGCTATGTAGAGTTCGCTTTTGCAGAAAATTATGATTCGACGTCGAAACGGTCGATGGCCCGTTGAGTTGAATGAAAATCGATTTTGCTGCAATATCGGCTTATGTGAGTTTTAATATTTCGCTTACATCGTTTATTTAAACTGGCTGTTATTGTTATTCTTGATCGTTATTATCATCAGTTAATAATGAAGTAATATCGTAATATCAATGATAAGTGCTGAAATATTTTCGATTATATTGAATCGGCGTCGATGAGATTTCTTACTTTATCTATATTATTTCGCCTCTCGCTATCAGCTGCAGCTTACCGTTACTAGAAGAGCCTCAACCGGAACTGACCATTCGTCAACAACACGTGTACCACTTCGCTCCGATAAAGCAAGATCAGAATCCGAGGAGGTTAAAACTGGAACCCTATCGCAAGTTTTGAGAGTGAAGTCGACGACGTTCCCACCATTCGGACCATGTGGAACAAACTCAATGGTGACAGCGACACATTCCTGTGGATTTGGACAGATCAGGCGACGACGGAATCGTCGCCATCGACGTCAAATCAATATAATGTCGGATATGTTCCTCTTTTTAGTCCGGTCGCATACACAAAAGTTGGCTTGCGTAATGAAAACGACAATGAAAGCGGCTCTCTTTGATCCCGGTTGATTCTCACGAAACGGTGGAGCGGAAAAAAGCATTCCGACAAGCCGACTCCGAAATCTATAGTACGAGTCCATATTATTCGTTCGTTGTCGTTCGTCGCCCTTTGTTCGGACGACGTAACAGGTAGTATTGTGCGAGAGGCTCGTCGTTTCTGAAATGGAATCGCGGCATGTCGACGAGTCTTCTTCGCACCAGGATACCCTACGGCCTTGCGTCGCTTCGAATTTATACAAATTTATAGAGGCTTCATAGGCCGACACCTGCGTTCCACGCTCCTACTCGGCAGGCGGCTTCTAGGCGCTCGCCTGACGTCACTTCAGAGACGGCACTTATAACCATATAGGGTTAAAAAAATATAGGGTTATAGGGTCAAAATAAAATTAACATTTTCGAAACTTTCTCCCTTTCTCTCTCTCGAAATACAAATTTTCCGAAAGATCGGAAGCGGCAAATGGTCCCGAAGAATTGTAATACCGAAGTCAATGAGACAATACACCGAAAAATATAATAAATAATTTTTCTAAAGTAATAATAATAAAAGCAGTAAAATAAGTAAATGGATAATAATGAAATAAGTAATAATAAATAATAAAATAAATATTAAGACTAGATATAATTAAGACTAGATAATTTTCCGGTGGATTTCTTGTATCTCGTTTTATTGATTCTGATATAGGCAATTTTTCGGAACGATTACACACTTCCAATATTTCAAAATGTCCCGACTTTTTTGGAAATTGTCTCACCTTTTCAAATTTTCAGTACGTTTTTTGGGACAATGCGTGTCCACCTTTCGTTTTGACGAACGAGATCGCCATTAAGGCGTCGACCCCCTGGACGCGCGCGGGGTGCAACGAATCGCAATCGGAGACAAAAGATTGAGGATGATCTCCGAAACTTCGTTGCTGATTAGAGCAAGCGGGCGCGCGCCTCGAGATCGGCGGCCGCTCTTTTGTCTGAAAACGACGCGTAACAAATGGATAGTGACCGCCAGAGCCCTCCGCGACGGCAGCCTCTTTCCGTGCGCGCGCGTGCAATCGAAAGCGTTTTGGTTCTCGTTCGGGAGATGATTAATGAGCGCGCTCTGCGTTTCTTAATACGCGGGCGGGCCGAGACGGTCTACCGTCTCGCTCTTCTCCGCGCGATCCGCTGTCTTTCGCGAAAATATATTACAGCGGTGTTCGCGCTTCCTCCCGGTATTTCAGACGATTCCGACAGAAGCGGTTCTATTTTTTGCCAGATACTTAATTATTTAGCGAATTACTTAATTACTTGAATACTACGGTAAGTGGGCATATTACTTAAAAAAATATATATGTACACAAAATCGACTAATGCAAAAAAATTACTGCGAAAGTTGCTATGAAAGCTGAAGTTGAGAGAAGAAAGTGGTCAATGCCACTAAAATTATAATTGCGACGCCAACTATATTTTCTTATAGTGTTAATAAAAAAGTACACACAGAAAAATATATATTGCATTCAAGTAAATATTACTTGTTTCCAGTATTTCATAAGTTTGTATATCCACAAGTACATCATAAACTTCAGATTTATCATCCAGTTCATCATACGTATCAAATTCATTCAAAATATATTCTAAATTTCCTAGTATAAGTTTAGTATTTCAATCAAGAATGTAACATTAAAACACTAAAACTAAAACTTCGGTTTACATATTCAAATCAATCGAATTTAACTTTTCTTCGACTTCTCGTGTTTATAATATTCTTGAGAAGAGAACAAATTCTTTTATTGATTAAATGATAATGAGCTCTCCTAATATTTATGATGAATATATTTTAATATTATAATATTAAAAGAGAAAATATATTCTTTATTCAAGATAATCATTACTTAAAAGAAGAAAAATAAACCGAGTAATTGCTTTTTTCGAGTAATATAATAATATTTTTATCGATATAATAATAAAAATTTGTAACATAAGTTTATTATTACACATTAACACGATAGTAACACTCACTACAAAAGTGGTTCTCCTGATTGCAATTCTTTTATTATATAATTTATAGTTATAAATGTTAAATACTGTCACTCTTTTTCCCAGATCTCAATGATTATAATGACAGACAAGTGTTGCTCGGGTATCTCGCCGCGATCACCTGCTGTTCTCATACCATGTTATTTCGGACAATACTCGAACACCTGAGTCGTACCCGAGAATTTAAATGAAGACCCGAGTAGCACTTGAGTACCTGCCTACTGAAACTACCCAGTTTCTATTGACAGCGCTAATGCAACGGCTCACCGAATGCTTTAGCACCTACTTATTGTCTGAAGTGATTCATAGCAATGCAAAAGAAACGACTCGGCGGTATAATCTCTTGTTTACAACGCTCCCTCGAGTTCATCGGATCACCGGCGATGTACGAGATTTGACGTGAGACAAAGTTAATCCGCTTCTTGGGTAGATCCTGACTTGCACTCCCTCTCAGAATATAAGTGGGAAGACGCCTATTATCCAAACAATGACTGCGAAATCCGAAGCTATTAGAATCGAAACCCAGTCATCATTGTTCAAGAGGAAGATTTGATTTTTCTCATACCTTTTTTACCCCCTACGACGATCTCCGATACTCTATTCTATCTCTTTTTCTCTCTCTCACTCCCACTTTCTCTACTTTTCTCTCTCTCTTTACGTCGCAGAGTCGCCGCCGAATTTTACGCTTTTCCCCAGATCTCAGCTAAAATACCGAGATTAGGTGAGTCGCATATAAAATTGCTCCACACTAAGAAAAGAGACCCTTAGACTCTCCACGGCAACTTGACGATCCTCCGACCGCCATCAAGGGAAAAATAGGAAATGTCTAGCGATCATCATTGAGCGTAAATAATTAGTTTCCTCTTGCTTTGAAGAAATAATATTCGATCAAAACAAAAGTTACAAGTATTTATTGTTAGTTCTGTAAGAATTCAACAGAAGTAAGATAAGAGCTAATAAGAGAATTTGATCGCAAAATATTAGACATAAATATTTATACATAAATTAAAAAAATATATTAAAAATATATTTAAGATATACATATTTATTTATTTATATTGTATTATATTTTAATTTTTAATATATATGATTTTAAAAATATTTATTTATAAAATAATACACATATTCCTAATAAGTTAAAATTAAAAGAAAACTATGTTTTTCACAGGAAGAACCGCCGCCTTTCTAAGTACACCGTTTTTTGTTAATTAACTTGGAGCGGAATTTGGAAGAAATGGATAAAACAGTATCCGACATATCTTTCGGCGGACGTAATTACATTAGTGATTACGTTAACAAAAAAAGAGACATCGGCAACGATTTGGACTGCTAGCATGCGCGATCGTTTCTCGTCCAGATAAATTCTGATTGGCGGCTGACCATTTAATTGCACCGCCGAACGAATCCACATTTCCCCGGAGCAGCCGGCCCGGAGAAATTAAAAGTGTCCGTCCGCGGGCGAGGGGCCAAGAGGAGCCGAGGGAGGTATCCGTAACATATTTCTTCCCGGCCGTTAACAGTCTTTCGGCACTCTTTTGTGAAACTCGGCTCGCGGGTTCCATGCCGCGTAGAAATATGAGATTTCGTTTTTGTGAAACCGATACTCTCCCGAAAAAATCACGCGCTTTCCGTGAGGAGGGGGACAGTGGGAAAGGAGGGAGTTCGTCATAACTTAGGCGCGTTTATGGTTTTGCTAGAAATCAGCTCGTCCCCCCCCCCCTCTCTCTCTTTCTCTCTCGTGAGTCCCGCCGCCGTTTTAAATGCCGCTTAGGGGCCGCGGTTTACGCGCTTTACGACGTGCTCGATAAAAGAAATCCCGCTTGCGACCCGTCGTGAACCGCCCGCGGGGCGAAGGGACGAGTTAGTTAACGCGGTGATTTTGGATTGTCCGTTCAACACGTGTGGCACGACGACGCATCTTGTGCGCTATATTCGTCGCGAATCAAATGGAAAACGTATAAGTTGTTTTATAAGTTCGTTGATCCTGGGACGTTAATTCAGTTCCGCTGGACGTCACCTGTCACAGACCGTCACCTGAGACGGTCGGCGATTTCGTTAAAAATCGTCACCGCACGGAGTTCTTTTGTCACGGCAACGTCCTCGACAAGTAAATGATCCGTAAAAATGTGTAAATCTGTGAGTTTTCTCGCGTACTCAAAAGATTACGACGAACGTGCGATTCTAGCGGAGTTTTCTTAAAAAAATATATATATTCGTCATCGAGTGGAAAATGCAAGGCATTTTTTTCAAGGAGATTTTTTTTCTAAGGAAATCTATGAATGTGTCATTCAACTTTCTACCTTCATTTACATATCTGATATTTGCATACTCCCATTTGTCTTTTTGATTTCTTTACACAACTTTCTCAACCAAAACGTCAATCTTTCCAATGACCCTTTCCGAATTTGACCGCAGAACACGTGTCACTTAAAGCGGGGTCTACAATGAAAATTTAAGGCTTATACCTTAAATTCTCATTGTGAATTCTGTTTAAAACGTAGGAGAGACCGGGACAAGTTGGAATAAATGACAGGTTAGTAAAACGTTTAAATACTTATTCTGAAGAAATAATACGAAAGGAGTCGCAAAATGTTCCTTTCAGAACACAGATCTCCAACTTTTATTAAAAAAAGGAAAAATATTACAATTAATAAAGAGAAAAATCTATTTTGAGGCAAATTCAATAAATTTTCGAGCGTTTCGAAGATTCTCTTTTTAATATTCTCCATCATGATTACTTTATTTCTTAATTAGAGTAAAATTTTTTACAGGTGTGTGATATACTATTTTGAGTAATAAAAGTAATGCTTATCAATAAAATTATTGATTGATGATTAATTGAAAATAAAATGATTGAAATTGAAGAAATGAGTGGATGGAGCAGGTTGTGTTAATTCAATGCAAAGCGCTGGTTTTTCACGCATGTCAACCAACTATTAGAGGTGTGCTTTGTAATTTATTATCTACGATTCAGACAAAATTATACATTACAGGATCTTTGATAGCATAAAAACATAGAAGAAGGTTGTCGCTATCATTTTTGTTTAATCATTAGCAATAATAACAGGTAGTTTTCTGAAAAGTTTTAACACCGAAATTCTGAAGAGTCGGCGGACTTATCCTGGTTTCCCTATTAAAACCTAAAATAATATTATAATTGGTTCTTCCGTTGGAATTTAGCATCTTATATTTGCTGTAATTTGTGTGCGAAGACTCTAATTAATACTAATTTAAAGTACTAGCCGGAGTTTCCGAATTGCTGACAAACACATCAACTGGTCTGTCGGAGAGATGATAGAGTGACCCGAACGGTAAAAGTCGACCCGTTTTGTCGGGATATTTGGCCAAGGTCGTTTAGCTTTCGGCGTGGATGCCGCAATGAAAGACTTATATAGGGTGTCCCAAAATTCACGCAAGAAATAATTTTGACAGAAAACACAGGTTTATTATTAAAAATTGTAATTTTTTTATTGATTCATAAAGTATACAGTATAGGGTTGTGTATGTAATTTATGTATGTAATTTATTGATTCATAAAGTATACAGTATAGGGTTATGTATGGAATAGCATATCGGGTAAATGACCTCCACGGCTTTGCTGGCACATACGCACTCTTTTGTTGAAATTTTCCATGACCGTTTTGCATAAATGTGGCTGAAATTCGTTGATGCAGCGCTCAATTTCCTCCTTCAAGGCGTGGGTGGTCGTGGGCTTGTTGGCATAAACCTTAGACTTCAAAAAACCCCAAAGAGAAAAGTCCAACGGCGTTAAATCGCATGATCTGCGCGGCCAATTCTGATCACCAAAACGGGAAAGGAAATGACTTATGTAGTAATTGAATTGTTTCTCGGGCTGTATGGCATGTGGCACCGTCTTGTTGAAACCACATATCGTCCACATCCATATTTTGTAATTTAGGCACAAAGAACTGGATTATCATGTCGCGATAGCGAGTACTATTAACTGTTATTGCCTGACCAGCCGCATTTTCGAAAAAGAATGGTCCGATGATGCCTCCAGCCCAAAATCCGCACCAAACAGTGACACGTTGTGGATGCAAGATCACTAATTGATCCAGTCTCCCTAAATTTTTTAATTAATCTCTTCACAGTTGATGAAATTAAATGACTATTCCGACCATATTTTGTACGAAAATTGCGAACTGTAGCTGCCAAATCTTTATTATTTTTAAAATATTGCTCAACAATGAAAACGCGTTGTTCTTTCATGTAGCGCTCCATTTTTAATAACCCTAAACTGTCAGCTGTTACGCTGTCTTCTTTTTTCGTTGGCAACACTTTACCGCACAAATGGCGCAAAATTCAAATCTTGCGTGAATTTTGGGACACCCTATATAAGGGCGCCACTTTACAGAACTGCGCCGACAATGACCCTGTTCTACCATTTACCCAGCAGTCGACCGGAATACAAGATGCTTCGATTATATAGCGTTGGTAAAACGATCATCCATTAGACGAGGTGACGACACTTTCATACAGGAACGTGCACCTTAACGCAAACCCCAACAGAAGGTTGCTTCTATTATATTCAGGTCAATGCTTCGCTCGACTAAAGAAGAAAAACGACAAATGGTTACAAAGCCATTTGCCACCGTTCACACGGAACCTATTAGCGTTACCGAAAATGTTGTAGAATGCGGTATCGTGTACAGGTTCATCGCGTTTGTCTGCTTTTCGACAATACCTGCTCAAAACCCACCGGAATCGGCAAAGATCGATTGTCGAAAGCGACTACAAGGAATTTGAAAAAATTCCAAACGGGAATTCTCTGTTTGACAAATATGGAAAGATGAAAAGAAATAAGCAAATGTCAAGCATGCAACGAAAATTGCAAGCGAAGATAAGGAAGCGTAGAAATTAATTCATAATTCGACCCGAAATCCATTTTTCCGAAATGTTATTTATTGTCTTATGTTAATGAGCTGAATGACAAACAGCAAAAATCAAAGTGGATCTATTATTTACATAATTTCCAAGTGCACAATATACGCTGCAATACATGTCTCGAGCCAAAAGAGAGAAAGTTTGAATTTGACCTTTTTTCGAAAATCGCATATCTCGCTTATACTACAGAATATCATTGTTGATGATCAACGATACTTCTGTTATGTTTGTCTTGTTTTCGTCTTGTCAATTTTGAGATAAACTAATCACCTCATTCGAGGTGCAAATTTGTCTCAGAGTGTTAAGTTGCACCGTTCTCCTCGTACAAAAACGAAATAATGAAATTCATTGTCGATACACTTCGAAGTTATCACAACACGTAAATATGTGTCCCAACCTAATTAGCAATCGAACTGGAGGTACTTTCTGGCCACCAGCGGAAAGGAAAGACGATAGAAGGCCCATGGGTCCAATTTCCGATATCTTTTCTTCCATGAGTGTTGTCGTGTAAACGAGCTCATTTTCCAATCTCTATTCATCACCGAGATAGTTGCTTCAGACATATTTCGGTGACCTCCCCCCTTCTACCTTCTCGAAAGACCGTGTGGCGAATGGTGACCTTTCGGAGCCTGAAACTAATATTTCAGAACCCCCTTAACCCTTTGACATACAATGACGAGTCTGACTCGTCATTCATTTCATGGGCCACTGTAGACTTTGACGAGTCTGACTCGTCAAGCGCTTTTTTCGGCGGACGCCGTGCAGTTTACAATTAGATTACATAGTTACATAGTAAATAAAATGTACTCTTTCTCAGTTTTCACGTAACTGTTCAGTTGAGCGAAATTAAATAGTATTTTTTAGTCGCATTAAGTTCCATTTAATTTGTATGTCAAGGGGTTAACTAATGAGTAAATGAAAAGCATATGAAACTTATGTAAAAAAGAAACAAGCAAACGAAAAGGGGTGACCGAAATGGGTTCTGATAATTATCTGATTTGGCAACTCTTACTAGTTTCTATATAAATCCGCTACTGGACTTATCACACTGGTAAGATCCTCAGATCATTCTCATCCATGAAAGTGTATCGCCGCGCCGAGAGAGAAAGAAAAAGAGGATGATAGCCGCGCACTTGCGTGCACGCGCGTGCGAACCGAGGAAGGAAGAATAAAGGGCGACGCTATGAGCGACCGTCGTCGGTCATCCTGTGTTGTAATTACGCGAGAGGGGCATACCCCGAGCACGATGTGCGCGATGGCATTCGCGTCTTTAAACGAAGCGACATCGGCCACGCAGGATCGCTAATTAAACTCAAAAGCCTCATCCGTTAATTAAATCCGAACGATTAAGCTTGTGTGCCTCTTTCCTCCTCCACCGCCGCCGCCGCGTTGCCGTCTTTGCCAATAATTATTACCTACCGGGACGCCCCTCGAATCTTGGGCGGTCAAAACGCGAGGCAATGATTTCGCCCGCGGCCCGCGTTGCCGTTTAAACTCGATACTGTAGCGCAAAATTCGTTATCCTTTCCGAAGAAAGGAAGAAGAGGCTGCGAGAGAAACAGAGAGAGAGAGAGAGAGGGAGTCTCTGTGCGCGGACTTTGTTATCTTGCGGTAGCGCGAACTCTAATTTTCTTAGCAAATAAACCAATTAATAAGAAAACTTGGGTATGTTATACAAAAATCTATATTCCGTCATCATAATCAAATTTTTTTCTAACCAATGCATAACGAAGAAAATGTTACGAGAAACATTTACTTCGCAAAATTTCAATTTTTTCCTCGGTAAAATCTTCAAAGATAATATCTGTTTACATGTATGCACAGTAAAAAGTTCTAAATTTTCAGATACATAATTATTCTAATATTTCTTACTTAATTCGGGTAAAAATGTGCCAAGGAATATTGGAACAGTTATTTAAAACATCTTGAAAATCTATTTTTTTTGTGTGTCTATACATATTGCTATTTGATATATATCAAATGTTGTCGTTTACTACTCCTTATAGATTCTCCTCGATACTAATATTAATATTATACTTTCCGTTCTCTTCTTCTTTCTCTTATTACATTATCAAATGTTTCACGAATTGTAGAGTTGCAAAAAATATTATTTCAACCAGAAGTCGAGCCTGGACTTTTTCTATGGGAAATCTTTACCTGAGAACCGTTCTTCGGTTAGTCTGCGTATTGAATAGTTTTGCGTTTAACCAGAAATTAACTTTCATACATAGCGCATTGTTAACACGTTTATGTCTAAAAAGTCTTCAAAGGATAGCTGAATCGGTCGAAAAAGAAATACCATAACGAAAATGAGTTTTGTCCATGAAAAAGTGGCCTTTTTCTATTTTTTCTTGACATGATATATGAAAAAATAAGGGTGGACGTGCGCAGAAAATATGCGCAAATGAAACAAAGTCCGTTGTTACACGAAAGAACCGTTCGTGACCTTCTCCCTGCTACTGTGGTGACTTTTTCCCCATTGGGAAAGCTGTAAAGACAGTAGCTGGGACCGCTTCTGAAATCTTGCTAAGGATTCATACGCTGCTAAGGAGTGCATACACCACACACCGCGAGGAGTTAGTTCGACGCGCGAATAAAAACTTTCGGAAGAAATCGCAGGACCACGGGAGTCCATAAGCCACGGAGGAACCCAAGAAATCTACAAAAACTCGCAAGATTGTCGACAGTGCGCTAATATTTAATTAATACTAGAAAGGACTTTACGACAACAATTTGGTACGAAGGTAATGGATACAGCATTCGGTTACTTGAATAAATTATTAGGGTTTGGATCATCTGGGCAGAGGATAAACACTAACAGTGATAACACAAGCCAAATGATAAGAAATAAGGTGGGAACACCCAATCGTTTCTATTTTTTGTCTCATACAGCAAAAAGTTTTATATACAAAATAGTGCGTTGAAACTTTATATCACTTACCATGGGAAATGTGTTAATTTAATATTAACACTATGCCGTCCGGCGACACCACGTTGGTATCGTGCGCAAAACTATCGGCGACAGCACTGTGGTGCCGTTTATGTTCTGATTGTATACTGTTGGTGTTCTGTTTGTGTTCTGCTTAAGTAACAATAAGTTACAGACATCCTGAATCGATTGACAGACTTTCTGGTCAGCTGAAGCAACACCAGCCAATACAAATTTCCGAAACCGACAAACGAAAACGAAGAAAATGCCATGTATGCTCCAAAAACAAAAAAAGAAGGATAACAAATTTGATGTGTAAGTCTTGTGGAGTCGCTTTACACCTCGGAGATTATTTTGCTTCATATCATCTAAAAGAGAAATACTAAGTACCCAATAAAATATTAATAAATAAATAAATATATAATACAAAAAAATGTTACATTTATTTACATATATTCTCGAAATTTCATGAAAATAGCGGGACAGGATTGAAAACTAATGAGAACTGACGATTTATGATCTCCCGAAAACCTCGAAAAACCGCCGGCGACAAGCGAAATGATCTGAGTCAGTCCTACCGGCGCCAAACAAAAGAATCCCGATTAGACGTGCAGACGGCATAGTGTTAAATATGTGCATTTTTTAACACATTCCATATTAAAGTGCGCACGTGCATGCATGTGCGTGTTTGCATGTGCGTGCGTGAATGTGTGAGAGCATGCGGGCGTATGGGGGTTGCTTTAGCGATCGTCTTATTTCTTTCTAGGCTTGCACAATGATGCAAATAAGAGCGAACAATAACGTGATCAAGAAGAATACTTCTAATTAACCCCGGTTTCTTGCCCACAGATATCACAATCCACGGAGACGATACCGGATTACCCAGTGACACATTCTAATCCGCAGACGTCCTGAGAGTTCATAAACTCCCCCTGGCCCGTTTTACCAAGCAGCACGATGCTGCCCAATGTTCCGTTCCAAAAGCAACAAAACCAATACGACGCGCCGATGTGTTCCACAAGTGCGCAAACGGAAACTTGGACTTCACTTGAGATGGATATGTACCCGCCGCAGCACAACCTCCCAACGTCTTCTCAATATTATTACAGATGCGATACACGCGATGAAAACGATTGCGACTTCGAGCCGAACCCGTCACTCCATTCGAACTCAGCGCCGCAGCCGTGGTCGGAGAAATACACATATAATCCTTCCCCTCAACCCGTCCCACGCCAACTTCCATTTTCTTTCGACGCCTCGAGCTCTCAGGCGATTCTTGTCAACGATTCATCGACACCGAAATACACATACAATCCCCCCCCTCAACCCGCCCCTAGCCAATTTCCACCTTCTTTTGGCGTCTCGAGTTCTCAGGCGATTCTTGTCAACGATTCATCGACACCGTTCGAATCGTCCATCTTGCCGGAAAGCAACAGGGAAACTCTCCAAAACGTGTTACCCGATTCCTCGCTCATCCGCTCTTACCTATTGCAATCAGGGACATCGGTCGACGAGCCCAACTACGATAAGAACTTGAATGACAATATATCTCAGAAGTGTGAGAAATGTCAGTGCCCTAGTTGCACGGGCACACCGGTATATAATGATGACGGCAAACGCATGCACGTGTGTTACTACATAGAGAGTTGTAACAAGAAATATAGTAAAACGTCGCAACTTAAGGCGCACATGAGGACGCATGTCGGCGAGCGACCGTATTCCTGCAATTGGTTATTTTGTCAGAAGAGTTTCACCCGCAGCGACGATCTGCAACGTCACATACGCACGCACACCGGCGAGAAGAAATATCAGTGCGACATATGCGATAAAAAATTCATGAGGAGCGACCATCTCAGCAAGCACAAGAAAATCCACAAGAATCAGTAGAGCAAAATTGAAACATATATAGAAAGGAATGATTGGAACATGTAAGAAACGATAGAAACATTTGCGGACATGACTGAAGATGAGAGACTGAGAGACTGTTCGACTCCGATTTACGCGCATTACTTTTGACTGTCCATACTAGCCCTGTCACGAATAAATTATTTGTCCGCTTCTACCAAGTCAGAACATCATCAGAGTCATACATCTTGTCAAGTGTGGTGTACTTTATACGACAGACATCGGTAAAAAAACAAGTGCCATTCATTGATGGCCGCCATAGACATAGTAAGAATAAACCGAGCGTGTCCTTCAGTAAGCAGCGAATCTCAGATAGAAAGAGACGGACAATAGGTGCCGTGTAGTTTTCTCTCTCTAAAGAGTGGGGTATAAAAAAGCGTGGGGAGACAGCTGAACGTTCGATCGTTCACGTACCAGAAAAAGTGCGCTTAGTTATCTCCTAAACCCTTTCTTACACCCCTCTTTCTTACACTCCACTCTTTCTTCGTTAGAGAGAGAAAGCTACACGGCACACTTATTGTCTGTCTTTTTCTATCTGAATTTTACTGCTTATTAGAGGATGTACTCGGTCTATTCTTACTATGTCTATGACGGCCATCAATTAGTGACACTTGCTTTTTTAGGGATGCCATACTGTATAAAGTACACCACACTTTTAAGCACACACACGGCGTCTAGAAGAAATACATCAAATTTCCTGAACTTGTGATCCATGCAACTTGCGCAACTATTAAGGAAAGTCAATTAATTGATAACTTAATAACACTAGTTAATAAGGATCTGATAACATTGATAAAATCTGTATTTTATGCTTCCCTGTTAACTTTGTTTTTCATATCTAATGTTCAAATAATTTGTAGTACGTAATTTTTGTGTAATCTGTTGCGACCGGCCTCTGTCTAAACCCATCTCGCGATGTAAAAGTGATATTAGAAGGAAAACTCGAAATCCATTTCGTTATATAAAAATTATGTGATAAAGAAGGCTGTAAACCCATCTCATAATATAAAAATAATTGAAGAAAAATAAAATACATGTTTCTGTTAAAAATTACGTTATGATGAATAATTTATTTAGAGTTTTTATTGATTTTTATTTTACTTTTGTATTTATTGAATTTTATTTTACTTTTATATTTAGTGAGCAAAAGCGATTAAGAATTTTATTTTATACGGTTAATGTTATCAAAAAAATCTTTATTTGTTAACTAATGTAAGTAAAAAAAAATGAAAATTATTAATACAAATAATTGAGATTTTTTAAATAGTTTGACGCGAAAAATTAGTTCACTCTGCTGGAAATCCGGAAAAATATTCGACGTCTGTATCATCACATTGTCAAACATCATCGTACCTTATAATTTAAATATTCACACTAATATTCAGCTATCATCTTTTATTTACTTTGTCTTTTCATGACTACATCATAACTACATCACTAATAATTACAATAGTCTCTGCATGTAAAAAAAAATCATTCTAAGACTTAATCTGAAGATCTGTTTTATTACGTTTATTATAGAATAAATATGCTAACAAATTTTTATAATAAATTTTTATCTTTCTTTATGATGACGTATAAATGATAAGTATACGATGAGAAGTATACGATTTGTACAATATATATCAGGTCTTCCTTTCCAAATTTTTGGAGCGGAATCTGACTCAAAACGTAAGAAAAGTAACTCAAAATAATTTTTGATTTAGCTAAAACTTTTTTTAAGTGTTCTATATAACAAAAAAGATATACCTATTCGAGGATTTTTTTTTCATTTTTTTGGAAAATAGAAAGGATGTAAAATTTGAGAATTTGGTGATGTTTGGTTTGAAGTATATTTTAAAAAAATTCATAACTGTGGTTCTATTTGAGCTACAGATTTCATTTTTTTTTATTTTGAAGGTAAAAGAACGAGCTTTAATAAAAAAGTACTTGAAAAAAAAATTATTAACAAATTCAAATGGTTATAAACAATTAAAATGTTTAAATCGATTTTTAACAATTGCCCCACCCTCGTATCAAGTTTTTAATATTTCTATCGTGTTCTACGTCAAATTTCCTTTCGAAAACGCTTTTTTAATCGATAGACAAATAATTATTACTATAGGAGAAAAATTAATTAATCTTGCGCGGTTCGTCACATCGGCGCGCGGGTCACACCGCACGGCCCATTTTCTTGTCTCATGTCGTTTTTCTCTGAAATATTAATGATTATTCCATTTTTTTAATTAAATAATCTCATTTGTTAGCCAAGAAGACTTTGTAAAAAATTGAGGAAATAAATAAAAAATAAATAAATAAAAAACATCATTATTGAAAAATGTTAATTACTTTATTAATGTTTCGATACGTTATAATTAGTTAATAAGTACCTCGTCCAGTATTATATAACATAATAGTCTTAAAATATGTACATGTACATGTACATATAACATGTACATATAACATGTACATATTTTAAGACTATCTTAAAATATGTACATGTTATATGTACATGTTATATGTACATGTTATATGTACATATACATGTACATATTTTAAGATAGTCTTAAAACATGTACATGTTATATGTACATGTTATATGTACATATACATGTACATATTTTAAGATAGTCTTAAAATATGTACATGTTATATGTACATGTTATATGTACATGTACATGTACATATTTTAAGACTATTATGTTATATAATACTGGACGAGGTACTTATTAACTAATTATAACGTATCGAAACATTAATAAAGTAATTAACATTTTTCAATAATGATGTTTTTTATTTATTTATTTTTTATTTATTTCCTCAATTTTTTACAAAGTCTTCTTGGCTAACAAATGAGATTATTTAATTAAAAAAATGGAATAATCATTAATATTTCAGAGAAAAACGACATGAGACAAGAAAATGGGCCGTGCGGTGTGACCCGCGCGCCGATGTGACGAACCGCGCAAGATTAATTAATTTTTCTCCTATAGTAATAATTATTTGTCCATCGATTAAAAAAGCGTTTTCGAAAGGAAATTTGACGTAGAACACGATAGAAATATTAAAAACTTGATACGAGGGTGGGGCAATTGTTAAAAATCGATTTAAACATTTTAATTGTTTATAACCATTTGAATTTGTTAATAATTTTTTTTTCAAGTACTTTTTTATTAAAGCTCGTTCTTTTACCTTCAAAATAAAAAAAATGAAATCTGTAGCTCAAATAGAACCAGAGTTATGAATTTTTAAAAAAATATACTTCAAACCAAACATCACCAAATTCTCAAATTTTACATCCTTCCTATTTTCCAAAAAAATGAAACAAAAAAAAATCCTCGAATAGGTATATCTTTTTTGTCATATAGAACACGTAAAAAAAGTTTTAGCTAAATCAAAAATGTGTCGGTCAGAAAGGTGTTCAGTTTGTAAAAGAATGTCCCAAATACTGTCAATCAAATCATAAAGGCGAGCATTTAATTCAAGCTTAAAGTGGATTCCGAATTCGTATGAACAAATATTTGAATCCACCAGAGTGAATATACTCCAATGATGATGGAATATATCGGATTCACTCTTCAATTTCGAATAAAGATCTTCATTCGACGATTCAAAATGAAGAATTCACTCGATATGAATGAAAGACCACTCAAATTCAAGTGACTCAATCCAATCACAATGTTAAACACATTATCCCATGTTTTGAATATGTATTCACACCAACAACCGACATAGCGTCTTTTTCATTGGTTGTACACACGTATGCGTGGCAAATGTTGTTCTTATATACATATACATATTATGTTTTCGAATGGAATTTCGCTCTAGGAAATTTATATGATTTACATATATGTGTTTTCTAGATAGGATTCCCGGCATCGTTTCGCAAACGATGGAGATCTCGTAGGAAGCTATTACCTTCGGACGATCCTCCAACGGGATGTGATGGGACTTTGATACAGCAGAGGCAAGAAAAAGGAGGCGTACTGTAAAAATTCATATAATAACGCATCATCCTCTCTCTCTCTCTCTCCTTAGGTATATCCCTAACAATTATTACAGCATATTGGGTTCTTTCCCGACATCTTCCTGTCACTCGATACGTTTCGCCCGAGGGAAGGATCAGCTGGCCGGGATAAGTGTCCTAGAAACATCTTCCTCCTCTCCTCGATCCAGACCGCGTCGTCTGGCAGGTGTTTCCACTCGCAGTGTTCTCGCCCGGAGCGCTCGAGATCACTGCGAGATCGCTCAGGGAACGATTAAATCTGTTTTTATGGAGGACTCGAGTTCGCGACCATATATACCGAGAGAAAAAATATCTAAAAAAAAAAAGAAACATATTTATTCGGTGGATACTAATAACATACGCACACGCACACATATAACATACGCATACGCACACACACATATTTACTTATATCAATATATATATTTCTATAGTGAGATAATTTTCTTTTCAAATGAGAATATATATTTTTTTAAATCGGTAGCTTTACATGAAAAAATAATGGTTTATTCGATTCAAATAAAAGAATTTAGATTTAAGTAAATATGTAATTAAAGTACTTACTGGAAAAATATTTTGTTATTTTTTTTCTCTTATTGTTTACTACTTCCAGTTAAAGGAGGTCAGGGGTCATTTTGTCTATGTTTTTCATTTATATAATATGAGACAGTGATAAAGGAGAGNAGAGAGAGAGGGGGGGGGGGAGAAAGAGAGAGAATGTTGCGAAGTGCTTCTTTTACAACATAGGAACACACACACACATACACACGCGCGCGCGCATACAAAATCGGAAATGATTAAAGGTTGTAACACTTTTCCTCGATAAATTTCATAACACAATCAGTATCTAATAAGAGAATTAATTTTTTAGTAATAAATCAGGAGAGATTCATTTTTCTATTAGATACAAAATGCATTGTATAATTCATCAAGGAAAAATGTTACAATCTTTTAACATTTAACTATACATAAACCGACATAATATCTTTAACAAGTGACATGACTAGATCATTGAAATATTTTAATCGTATATGTTATCGAATTATTATTTATTGATTAATCAGAAAAATGTAAACGCAATGTATCGTCAAAGCAATAATCTACCATTATTTTGTAAGAACACTACAAGTTTTTTCTCTCAGATCTTTATAGTCAGAAAAAATTATTAATCCTATGACGAATTATGGCCAATTTTCAATACTTACCAAAACATTTTGTTATTCTGACGAAAACGTAGCAACAGCGATATGCATATAAAATTATTATCAACCATATTATAACAGCGCTTACAAAAATGGATCTCTGACTATAATTACTTCGCCAACAATACAATTATAGCCAAACTAAAACCCCAACATTTTTCTCAGTATAGCTTTATGTTAGTATCCAAAATCAAATGCGTACAATTAGAAAATATCAACAATCTAATTATATATCGCGTAAAAATATATCGCGTAAAAGACTATTATAATGGCCTGCATACCTATGCTCTACAAAAATTTCGCCACTTCTATCGATATAATTTGCATGAACAAGAATATTATAACTAAATTCGTTATCACATTCGCAGGTTTGGTGGAATGAGTGACTATTTTATTTATAACCAGTGCGAACACATGCACTTCGCAGACAAACCAAAGGAGATTAGGCGAGTACGTCCGGCCCTGTCACGTGGCACCTTGCTGCCTCCACCTGGCTGCCAACAGATGGAAGCACGGTGAATGGAACAGGTCGCCAGAGCGTTATTAAGGGGGCGGCGCGCCGTGCGGCCCCTGGCCCCCCGATGCGTCCGTGGATTCATGGCTGGCGCGAAGAGGAAGAGGTACACGCGGGCGGACGCAGAGGTAGAGGCAGAGGTAGTGACGGTGGCGGTGGCAGTAGCGGAGACAGAGAAAAAGAGAGACATCGCAGGCAGGCAGGATGAACGCGGAGAAGGAGGGCGGCGGTGGCGACGAGCGAGCGGGCGAAAAGGGGCGCGAAGGATAGCGGCAGAGTCACGGCGGAGAGGGGTGGAGAGGCTACGAAAATGGAGTAAAGGGAAAAAAGCTCGGCTGTGCCGGGCAAATTATAGGGAAAAACGAGGTGGGACGCGGCGTTGCGTCGCCCGGGGAGGAGGAGGCAGTCGCAGTGCTCACTCCGAGGAGGAGGGGGAGGACGACGTCGACGTCGACGACGAGGACGACGACGAGGTGGTGAAGAAGAATGGCGGGACCGAGAGGGGAGGAGGTCGAGGAGGAGGAGGAGGGGTGGCGCCACGGCAATTCCGGAGTGGCGTTCAACGTTCCCTGCGGAGTACCGAGGATACCCGCGAGAAGCCAGCGCGCGCGCGAAGAGAGACTCTCGAAGAGGGCCCCGGCCAGTGGAAACTCTCCTCTTCTCGTCGGCCGTCTTCCGCGCGCGCGATAATTGACGAGAAAGTGACGACGAAAGAAAGAAAGAGAGAGAGAGAGAAGGAGGGAGAGAGAGGGGGAGAAAGAGAGAGGGACGAGAGGCTAGCGCGCGGAGGGCGAGCGCATGACGGGAGGGAAGACGGACGGAGAGCGAGAAAGAGAGAGAGAGAGAGAGAGAGACAGAAGGAGGGGGTAGACACACAAGTACAGTACGCACCTCTCTCTTACGTGTAACGTGCGGTCAGTGCGAGAGGCTGCGACGTGCCGCGAGCATGCGTCTGCGACGAACGGCCCTTAAGGCGAACGAGCAGCACGCCGACTCGCCGACGTCGCGCGATCGTCGCCTTCGACAATAACGTCGCCGTCGTTCCGACTTGCGATCACGCGTGCACCATCCGCGAATGACCTTACTGCCCACCAGGATACCTGACACACATCAGCAGGATAGCCACCTGCCGCGTCAGAGGAACCAAGGTGGGACGAATGCGCCATCATCGTCGTCGTCGTCGTCAACGTCATCATCATCGCCGCGAATTGACCGACCGACCGCGAGCAACAGCGGACAAGCGGACCGGCGCTGCTGAAGGGTACCGTGTCGCCAGTCGCCTGTCATCCGGTGGTGTCCGTGAAAATTGATTGATTGACGTTCCGCGCCCCCCTTTCTCTCTCTCTCTTTTTCTATCTATCTCACGGTTGTGCGTCTTTCCTCGTCGCCACGAGCGTAACTCTCTCTCTCTCTCTCTCCCTCTCTTTCTCACCCTTTCTCTCTCTCCCTCTGTCTCTCTCTCTATCAGTCTGTCGCGCGCGCGGGCTACTCGCTCCACCGCTGGAGCGGCCGTCAGTCAGTGGATATGAGAAGCCGAGAAGCCACGGCCGGCCGCGCGGGGTGCTGCCGCGCGTCGACGCTGCTGTCCGCCGTGCCCCGACGAGAGCGCGTCGCGAGTACTGTGCGTATTACGGTTCCCGAGTGCCATTCAGCCGTTCAGTGGCCAGCTAGCTCGTCGTCGCGATGAATGTAACCGAATGCCGCAGTCGCTGCTACTACTACTACTACCGCTGCTGCCCAACGAGAGTGGCCGGCGCGACTCGCGCGCTCTGAGCGCGACGTTGACGCGTTGAGGAAGCGTTCGTCCGTCGTCGATCGCCGGTGAGAAAGAGAGAGAGTGAGAGAGAGAGAGAGTGAGAGAGAGAGAGAGAGAAAGAGCGATCGCAGAAACCGAGTCGGTGACTCGAACATCCCCCGAGAGACGGTATAATCGGCGAACCGCGGGATTCTGAGACTTGCCTCGAGACTTGCCGGGACGACGTGCGCTCGCGACCGAGAGAGATGACGGAGTCGTCGTCGTCGTGAAAGCGCGGGATCGCGTCGAGCTTGCACCGAGAAAACGCGGGAGAGAGACGCGAGATCCTCCGGCCGGCCGGGTGGCTGGCTAACTGACGAACCTGTGACGCGCGTGTATCATCCTCCGCGACGACCTCGATCCGCGACTCCGTGGGATCGACTCGGGGCAGATCGGCCGCACCGCAGCGATCAGGCGATTCGGCAAGCTGGACGCGGAGGTCAGCGGCGGCGGCGGCGGCGGAGGCCGCAGGGGTGTCAGTCCTCCGACACCCCTCAACAATATAAACGTGAGTCTCTTTGCCACGCTCGGAATTTCCGCCGACGGAAGGACGCGGCCGCGACGATACGATCTGCGTTCGATCTTCGCGATCCACGATAATCCGACGAACGATGTCCATCCTTGACAGGATTCGTAGGGCGACCACGCGTCCCGTAGATCTCCTCCCCTCTCCCCCCTCCATTTCGAGGCGGAAATTTTATTTTCCGAGTGCACGGAGGAAATATTGTAAGAATTAACAGAAAATTTCATAATGCCGGAGCATACCAGAGCAGGAATCGTAATTGAAATTATGATGTATGTTGCAACTTTTAGTAATGTTTTTCATGTGTACGAGACTTGTAGGGGAAGGGGCAAGTTGGCTAAAGGAGTAAGTTGGCTGACCGATTATTTCTGCTATTTTTTGGCGGATTACGAAGTCGAGCATGCAGAGATTTCGAACATGTCAAAAATGGTAATGAAATCCCTACGTAAAAATAATCTTATATAAATCAATGATAGATATTCTCATATATAAGCAAGAATATTTAATATTCTTAGAAGATTTTCCGGCCAATATTTATAGTTAAATCTTATAGTTAAGACCGTCTTAAGTTCGTTTTCAGATGCTTCGTAGCTAATGAAATGAGCCTTACAGCGCCTGAAAATAAACTTAAGACGGTCTTAAATATAAGATCCGACTCTAAATATAATATCGGCCATAGTGTTGAATTGAGTGCAAGTAACGCATCAATACAAATTCAATCAAATTAAGAATAGGAATCTTTTAAGAAGGTTACAATATTCTTGCTTATATATGAGAATATCTATCATTGATTTATAAGAACTAATTTTTTTCCGTGTACTTGCTCGATTATGTAATCTGTTAAAAAACAACAGGAATAATCAATTAGCTCCTTTAGCAAACTTGCCCCGGTTTCTCCTACACATCGCTAATTAGAACACATATAATAATTCCAGTCATAATTCTAGTATACTTCATTGCAAAATCTTATAGTAATTTTTGCTATAATATTCGAGCGGGACGGATGATATCGTCGCTTCGACGCAGAATCTCCTCGTATCTCGCGTGAATCTGACAACTGCCTGATAACTATCCGCTCTCACGAGGAGCCCTCGCCGTAGTTTACGGCGCCATCTTGAGCTAACGAGAACCTAAACCGGCGATCGCGTTTTACGAGGATCTCGCGGCCGCCTTTAACTTCCCGTGTGCCCTGCGATCGCGGGTTCGTCGTCTTCCTTCCGACTCGATTGTCCCGCTCGATTATCCGTCTCGGACGAGATTTCGACGGCGGCGGCGGGGACTTCGCTCGACGCGCAAATCACGAGTATCACTCCGACCTCGCCCGGAGAGAACGCGCGCGTTCCTGCATGAGCTTCGCGAGGCTCGAAATGAATCTCCCGAGGCAACCTTCATTGTTTCCTCACTCGGTGGGAATGCCAGCGCCGATTTTAATCCCGTTACAACTTCCGAAGATTGTCTTCTCGGCAACGTCGCTCTAAACCGCCATGAGAATCCGCCGGCAATCAGGACCCGATCGCGAATCGATACTTCCCCGCTTTCGTCTTCCTTCCTTCCTTCCATCCCTTCCTCCCTCCCGCCCGATTTGTTACGAATCACACGCAATTACGTTCGAACGATTTTCCGAAATACGCATTTTCACCACGATACAGGGCACGTCGATACAGGCGTGCGTGTAATTGCGGCCCGTTATGCGCGCACGCACGCAGGAAAAGAGCCGTGTCGTGAGAAATTAATGCCGACAAGTGACACGTCCGTGGTGCTGTCTCTTTACGCATCCGGCGGCCCTTCTTCTTTCCCCTTTGTCGTACACGAAGTCGCCAACGCTTCTAGTTAAATGCGACGCTATACCGCCGAGAGAGAGAGAGAGAGAGAGAGAGAGAGCTCGTGCGAAAACGACGAGCGCTCGCGCCGTGCGACCACCCGCGCCCGCGATCGATCTTTAGTCGTGCAAGTGACCCTCGCGCTAGCTAGTGAGCGAGCGAAACAATGAGAATGGAACATTCGTCGCGAACGGTGTATCGACTACCTCGTTTACCTACCTTGCTCGTTTCTCCGTCAAATCGAACAAGCCCTGACACCGGCGTCAAAGACAAGGAGACTCCGCGGAGCCGCCGTCGTGTACTTTTCTCTTCCTCGCAGACCGTGTGTTGTCGGACGATTACCGTCGTGTTCTTTGGCAGAAACTGCGCTCCGGAGCACGTCTCCGTCGTCTCTCGAGGAGTGTCTCTTTGTTCGTCGTCTCGCGATCTCGAGCTCTGTGCGATGATGTCTCTCGCGATGCAACGGGATCGATAAATTCGCGATGAGCACCCTGCACCGCAGGGTGCACCGCAAGGTCCCGGCGCGTCCGGTCCTTCGGAGAGAGGAAGAGAGAAAGAGAGAGAGAGAGAGAGAGAGAGAGAAAAGGAGATAGAGAGACCGACGAGGCTCGCTAGACTCGCCGGCCAATGTAATAAACGTTACTATGTTGCTACGCCCCGTTCACGCCCCCCTGCCATACGTCGGTCGAGGAGCGATTTATGCGAACTATGCGTCGACGTACAAGACGTTCCTAAGACGGTCTGCGGGCGCGATAAAAATTCACCCGTCCGTCCGCGTTATGCTTTTAATTGCGCGAACATTAATGGCGAACCCGCTAACAATCTCGGCGAAAACGGGAAAGAGCGAGAGAAAAAGAAGCATTGTTCGTTTGTTCTGGAACAGGGGCTACTTCAGGCGCTGAACAAATACGAAGATTATGACGAAAAAGTTAAACGTAAAATGAAAAAATATAAATGAAAAAGGAAAAAGAGAGAGAGAGAGAGAGAGAGGCAGTCAACGTTGAAGCTCGAAACGAAACGTCCGAACTTCAGATTTCCTTCGCGGGGTAGTTCGTTTCCGCCGCGGTTTGCAGGACGAGCGTGTAATTCCGCGAGAGGATTGCGAGAGGAAGTTATTCAGAATAAACGAGGACAAGACCGGAGTCGTCGGATGCCGTCGTCACGTAGCGCGCGCGCTGGATTCTCATAGATCACGCAGCGGAGAATCGTAAAGACGACGTGCATACGTATTTGGAAGCGATTAGCAGCCGTTTAGGGTGCAATTAGCAGCACGATACAGCGTCGAAGGAATTGCGTAAATCCGCGGCGCGATGTCGCGCGATGCAGAGCGTTATCGCGCCGCCGCTCTATATAGAGCGCGCGATCCGCAGTGTAAAAGACAAAAATCGTCCTCGAGGGTCGAGAAACAGGGAGACGCGGAGACGGGAACGCGTGTGAACCGTGCGAGGAGGCCCCATTACTACCACCACTACCTACGTACGTACGTCGAAGACTTCGAGAGCGGCTCCGTCGGGAATTATGAAACGAGCCGTAGTGAGTTTGGCGAGCGAGCGAGTTTCGGCCACGGTCCCGAGAGACCCGGGCTTCGACGGCGAAGCGGTTCCCGAAGACGGTCGGAAGATGAAGAACGCCGCACTGACACCCGTCCGCACACCTCCGCGCCGGTTTAATTAATTTATGACCAGCGAGAGGCGCCATCGGACAGTTACGGTCTCGAGGGCGGACTGAAACGGCGGGATAACATTGGCTCTTCGATCATTGCGAACCGCGGGGGAAAAAGAAGGAGATGACAGGCAAGGGAAGAGGAGAATCGACGAAGAAGAAGAAAAAGACGAAGAAGTTCGCGGAGACGACGCGACGATGACGGCGGCGGATTAGCGCTGTCAAAGACCACGACATTAGATTGTAGTACACATACTGAGGGAGAGGGGGGAGGGAAGAGCAAAAAAGAGATAGGGAAGGAGGGGAAGAGGAGAGAGAGAGAGAGAGAGAGAGAGAGACCGATTCCGGCCGAACGGATGTAATTAACCCGTCCTGAAAATCCACGCGTGCAGGTTGCGTCCTCGTGAGGAGAAGCAGAGCCCTCGCTCATTAGCGGTTTCCCTCCGTGAACATCGTGAACTTTGCACCTGCGAATCGCCGCTGCCCGTTCTGCCATTTGCGAGGGAAGCTTGCGCACGCGGGGAAAAGAGTAGAGCGCAGTCCTCCTCGCGAAGAAGGCAGAAAGGAAAGAGGAAGGGGGGGAGGGGGTACTAGAAATCAGGGTGCAACGGATAGGGTAGTAGTCTCGATCCGGCAGCGAGAGCTGCCTCTGTTGCAGCTGTTGCAGATTACCGGCGATACCGTCGGCCGAGAAGATGCATTCGCCGGCCGGGTGCATTCGAACGGACGAGAGAGATAGGTAGAGAGTAAGACAGATAGAGAAAAAGAGAGAGAGAGAGAGAGAGAGAGGGAGAAAGAGAGATATGGCGTAACGACGTAACGACGTCGGATACCGAGGGTAATTGCGACCAGTAGGCATATTCTGTAACTTTTAACGATAGTGTCGTTATCGTTGCGTTATCGTTGCGCAAGTATAACGCATGATGGAAAAGCTGCTTATCGACAACTTGACGATAACGATATTGTCATTAAAAGTTATAAATAATACACAGTAGAAAATATTTTGTATTCATGTTAAAATCGGTCTTATCCTTGTTAAAATGTTGCATTAAATATTTAACATACTAGTGTGTCGACTTAATATATTATTTTCATGTTATCTGAATATTTTTTGTCGAATCGATGTTCAACGTAAGCGTTAAAATATCACTTGCTAAAGTAACGCATCTTATATTTCAGTGTCGATTAACATATCATGGATGTTAATTATATGTTAATTTTTGGTGTGATATTTGTGTTACTTTTCCACATATTCATCTTGTGTTAAATTAATATAAAAATTTTAGTGAGCCGTTTGAGACATGTGAAACATGATAGATTTAGCACAAAATTTCTGCTGTGTAGAACTACAGGAGACTTCCTGTGAGTCATTATCAGCGCAAGAAAAGGAAGGAGCGTTGCGAGAAATGATATGATAGGATATGATAAGATACGATAGATAGGAGAGAAACGGCGGAAAGAAAATCTGCCGGAAAACACACCGTCGGGAGAAAACGCCCAATCGCGGTGATGAACGCGCGCGCGTCGCTATTATTACGCGTATCGGCAAAAAATTAATTTATCCTGCGCGCTCAACGGCGCGCGGCGTAACAACGGCACCCATTAATTTGTTTTTCCAACTTCCAGTGCGAGCCGTCCTCCACCACGAGCTACGATTCGTGAGAGATAGCGGTAATAGCGATTCTAATTAAAATGCCATCACCGATCACGCGCGCAGATATCTCTCTCTATCTTTCTCTCTCTTTTTCTCTTTCTCCCTATCTCTCTATCTGTTCCTCCTCTTTTCTCGACATTCCTCATGTACCTTTTCATCCTTGCTTCTCGCTCCGTCGTTTTCCATTAAGTTCGCGCTGGAGAGAGAGCGTCCTTTTTAATCGAAAGATCGTATCGATCGCGCAGGATCGTCGACCGCCGAAGCACAGCGCGAGCTATGCACGCGTGAGCGTGTGTATATTAGAGGGAGGAACGTGGTTGTTGAATTTTGGAAATATCCGACGATAAGGTTGATTAATAATTGGTTTTGTTCCCGTGTACGCGCGCGCGCGCGCGCGGACCGTAGCCGAATCGATCCGGGCACGCGCGTGGAATAAAACGGGCGTATTATGCAAACGAGGATTCGATTCTGTCACTTTTGATTTACGAGATTTCTTACGACGACGAGAAACGACAACGACGAAGGCATCCCGAGGGCGGAGAAGCAGGGAGGATGCGAGACACGCGGATTACGCAGAAGGCGAAAGACAAACGTTGGGAAATAGAAGAGGGAAAGAGGGAAAGAGAGAGAGAGAGAGAGAGAAAGAGAGAGAGAGAGAGAGAGAGAGAGATAGGGAGGAGAGAGAAGAAGCTACCACCTTACCGTGAGCGGAGAGACCGCTGACTATTTACATTCTCCGGATAAGTGCACTATTAACTAACCTCGCGCTAATATGCACGTTTTCTGCCTCATTATGTTAATTGTGGGATCAGCGACCCTCGAGGCCACGCAGGAGCACCATCGTCGCCGGAACCGCATTGTCGGTCCAGCTTTGCGGCGCGCCTCGTGTACGCGTTCCGCGCGCGGCTCGCGAGAGTCCCGCTCACCGGGAAAAAATTCACGATACCTCGGTAGCGGTGTATCAAGGAAATAACCATTTAATTTCGAAAATTTGCTGCGAAAGATTCACCGAAGAAGTTGAATTGAATTTCGAGAAATTTCTGCGGGAGACTTACCACTGAATAGGTGGTGCAATGTTATCTCGAGAAATCCCTACGAGAGATTCACCACTGAGAGAGTGCAACTTGATTTAAACAAAATTTGCCCATAAAGTCGCCTTCTCTTCTGTTGGAAAATTGATTCGTGAAATGTAAGGCCCATTTCGCAGTAATCGGATTTATTTTCTGTGAAATAAATCTCACATCCTACAAATAAATTTCTGAATATGTCTTTCTCAGTGTACATTTCCGTCGATTAGAGAACATTCTAATAACGAAAACTTCGTGCCCCGCGGGGTTCTCCTTGATCGATATAAACGCCGAGAAAAAAAAAAGGAAGAAACTATTCATCTGGAGTCTCCGTGCGATCCTCCTTCCCCCGATCGCGAAGTGACCGCTCACGTTCGCGCGCAGGATGTCGTTCTGCGTCTCGGCAAGGTACAGCCGGACCGGCATCGCGCGTCCGCGATCGGCGCACCGTATACATGGAAACGAAAAGAGAGAGGCAAAAACGGCGCCTTCGTCGCCCCTGGCGAAGACTGGAAGCCGTTTCGTAATCGCGGCCTGGATCATTTTCTGCACGACTGCCCGGGAAATTAGATCACCTACCTCTCTCATCCCGGTAGCGAAAGATCTAGGCAGGTTTCATCGCGCGATACAGGAAGGGCTTCTTATTCTCCTTTCATCCATTTTTTCTCTCCCCTCCGCCGCTTCGTTTTCTTCTCCTTCGACTCTTCGACTGCCTCCTCCCCTTCCTCCCGCCCTCCCTCTCCCAGTTCGTCCGCCCGTCCGTCTCCCTCCCGCCATCAGCACTTTCCATTGCGACGCTCCTCTCTTCCTTCCCGTCCTCGTCGTCCTCGTCGTCGTCGTGGCGTGGTGGCTGCTCAATCTCACCTGACATCGACAACTTGTTGCCGGCAATTTAGCAATTAGCTACGTGCTGCCCATCCTTTTGCCTCTTCCTTTTCGTTCCTTTACGTCCCGTTCCTCCTCTCTTTTTTTTCCGCGGGATATCGGCGCGATTCGATGCGAGAACCGACTGGTCTATACTCGTTTTCTTGCGAATTTTTCCCACCGGCCGCCCATCACGCGGTGCTGCAGCGCTCTTCGCGCACTGTTCCCGATCAATTCGCGATACCGTTAACAGTCGGCCCCGTTATCGGCACGCCGTGTGTTCGAATATGTCGAGCCGGCCGACACCTTGTGCGCGGATCCCAATTGCCCATAGCCGCGGCGCGTAATCGTGCACTGAGTCTCGAATAAATAAAATGCTCCTGCGGTGCGCAAACGAGTCGAGAAAGCCGGGGAATTCTGGCCACGCGGCGATCGCGGACAACGACGACGACGGGAACGACGGTCGTACGGAACGGCAATTAGAGTGGCAAGTTGCAGCAAGTTAATGAATCCGACGTGCAGCTTTCCGCGTAAAGAGGGACTTCCTCGAGAACGCAACGCGGTAGCATACAGGCACGCCCGAAGCGAGCTTCTTCGCAAGCGAAAAGAGCCGGGATGCAGTTCGCAGCGGGATAAAAAATAACGCCGCGATTATTCCCCGAAAAGGACGCCGCGTCGTGGTGCCGGCAAACTATTGCTACTGCTATCACTGCGCGGGGAAAAAATGCTGCGCATCAATGGAATTGACCAATGGCGCCGTAATTGGAGCAAATCTTCTTGACTCAACAGCGATATCGTTGAAGCACTTGATCAAAAAGAGGTATAGCTAGAGGGAGGTTCAAGTTTGATTTCCGGCTGACGCAGTATTTTTTGCAACCCGTTAAATGAAATGAAATTAGCTTAATTATTCTAAATCTCGAGAAAGGATTAAGGTGAATTAAAAGTACAAGCAAATATCCGGGACTCAGAATTCGTTTGACGCGGAAAGTTAATTCACCATGTACGTTTGTTCATATGGAGAAAAAATATAATAAAAATTAATTTTTTGAAAATATCCTTCTATCCGCTATTTTTACCTCTCAATTCACGAAAATTATTTTCGAACAACAAGAATATATTTTTAATGGAGCTACATAGAATTGTCTCGTGTAAGCAAATTTTATCTTCATATAAGATTATACATTCTTGCTTATACATATAAAAATATTAGTTTTTGAATTGATATTAATTTTTTTCCGGGTAGGTTCCAAGTAGGTTCCGGGTAGGTTCCGGGTAGGTATATAGACCTGTTTTATATTCTCTTCTGGGTTCAGACATCGACAGAGCCTGGGCAAATTACTGATACCAGAGTTATTGAGACGACATATAGTGTATTAGCTTCAATAATATTGAGTTTGAGTCGAAAAGATTTGCTCCAATCACGGTGCTGCCGATCAATTCCATCGAATACAATATTAAAACATTTTTTGTTCCCATGTATAAACGCACATTATGCGAATTAGTCGGAATATCGAAGCTCGAGTCCGCTAAATTATCGGATCGCGAGGCGACCTGCGATATGCCGCATGCTCTTCACTATCTTCTCTTTTTCTCTCTCGTCCTCGCGAAGCTGCGATCCGCAGGATTATAAGCGACTTAAAATTTCTCCTTCATCACTTCCTCCCCGCCTCGCCCCTCGATTGATCCTCCTTCCTCCCAACGGATTCTCCTGTTCTTCTTCTTCTTCTCCTTCTTCTGCCTCGTCTTCTTCATCCTCCTACTCCTCTTCGGTTGTTGGGGTCCGACTTTGCTTTTGGCTCGGGTCGGGCGTAATCGGTTCCCCGAAGCCAGTGCTCATTATCGACCCGCCGGCCTGGCAATTACCTGCGAAGCTTCTTTCGACTTCGTGTGTGCCAGCCAGCGCAGTTTCCGACTCTACGCGAGAGAGACCTTCCGAGATCCGTCTCGACGGAAGTTCCGAGAGCAGGAAGAAGGAGAGCCGCGAGGGAGTTTCACTCGTCGTCGTCGTTGTTGTTGTTGTTATTTATTTGGCAAAAGAGTTTATGCCGACGATAAATATAATATACCCGAAGGGAGAAGAAAAAGAAAGAGAAAGAGAGAGAAAGAGGAGGAGAAATTGCGGAGATTTCTCTATATTAAATATATCTCGAATAAAGCCGGTCGGAGGCCGCGTTCTTCGCGCCGACTGCTCAAATAACAGATAATGGCGGGGAGTATCCGCGTCAGGATAGATTGATCGACGAAGGGTACACGAGTAACGCGGCGAGACGAACGCTGATAATTGCCGAACGAGTCCGCGCGCGGTAACGCTATAATTGCGGCGGCGGCGGCTGCCAAGTTCGCGCCATTTACGCGAAAGAATTTTTGCATCCGCGGCGCATACGCCGGACGCATTTTCTCGCGGCGACCAGCAGATCGGATCAGCCCACCTCGTGTTTCTTCGCCGGAGATGCCCGACTGTCAGAAGAGTGCTCGCACGGAGAGAGAGAACACGATTCGTTTCTTCGGTTTATCCGTGATTCCCCACGTGTTCACGCCTGGACACACACATACGCGCACACGTCGCAAGTGCAAACTGACGTTCGCGCTTTTAGTTCGGAGGGGGGGCGTAAGAGATACGAGGCGGTGATCCTCGTTGTGTATCGCGCGATACAATGTTGCAGGCATCGCGATCACACCTGGTGAGGTCCAAATTCGTCGCGAAATATCCAGGATATACGCGCGAATTATTAATTAATTATCTTTTATCTATAATTAATTAATTATATATATATATATAACTTCTTCAGGCGAGACACAACGGGTAACGCGATTTACTCTCGACGAGGTCAAAATTTATCGCGAAATATGCAAGCTATGCGTGAATTACTAATTAATCCGGCCCTTAATTAATTTATTTGCGCGACAGTGATGCAAATGGTCGCGATTACTTTCGGCGAAATCAAAATTCGTCACAAAATGTTCATATTATGCGCGAATTATTAATTAATTGCCCCGTAATTAATTTCCTCGCGCGACATAATAATGCAGGTGACGCGATCACTCTCGACGAAGTTACAATTCGCCGCGAAATATTTGGGTTACACGCGAATCACGCGAATTATCAATCAATCACATCTCCCGACAATTTATTTCGTGCGATCGGTTTCGCAAGAAACGCAGCCAGTTTCGGGAATTCATGGCGCCTCATCCAAGCGTCGCTCATTTACAGTGTTAATCCTAACGGTAACGTTATGTGGTCGCGGGTGACATCGGCGGTGATAAGAAACGAGAACGCTATTGCTCCGCCTTTAACGACGGGACGTTACGCCGCTTCGAGGTTTAGTTATTCGAAACGCGCGGTGCACGCTCGAGTCGTCGCGATAATTGGGCGCGTCCAGCGATTAGAAATCTTCCGCTCGACGAAGTAAACCCGATCTGTTTTCCCCCCCTCTTCGAAATCCATGTGATTTGTCTGCNCCCCCTCCCGCCCCCCATATCCTTCCTTCGAACACGGCGATACCCAGGCGCGATTTTCGCCCAGAGACACTTTTCGTAGCACGAGCCGACATGGCGCGCCTCTTTTTGCGCGTTCGCTGCAAAAGTCGATTACCACACGGCTTTCCAGTTTCCGCTGCGTCGCAGAGCGTCGAAAAACTTCGGTCGGATGGGGGGGACGAGTGTCGTTCCACTTCGTGGAAGAGTCCGTTAGTTAAGTGCCCGCGTATCGCGCGAAGTCGTGAGAGCACGACCTCGCCGAGAGGAGCGAGCGAGTCGCCTTGGCAAACGGCAATTTTGCTGATAGCGAGTTGTCGCGCGAAGAAGCGACTTTCGTCGCTCGAAAGCTGCGAGTACTTTCGCGCCGGAACGCGATCAGCAATCGGAGAAAATGAGACGCTCCACTCGAGGCAAACTTCTACAGTTCGTTATTTTGGTATCCGTTGCGGAAAATTTCGAGGGATATCGTTTAGACCGTATCTGGAAAGGTAAAAGTCCTCCTTCTATATATATCTATCCTACAAAGTGAAGCATAAATTATTACCATTTTGAATAGTTTCGAAGTATGAGGGTGGGAGAAAGATTTGTCTAGCAGAAATTTTGCATTGTGATACCGATCGTCACTTCGAACACTTTCTGCAAAGGTAAATTTTCTCCATCTTCATCTACGCGGAAAATATTGTACCGAAAATTGCCACAAAATTTTATAATGCTATATCATACCGGAATTATAACTGAAATTATGATATATATTGTAATCTTCAATGATACACTTCATTGTATACGTCATTAAAAATTACAACACACATAACAATTTCAGTCATAATTCCGATACAGTTCAGCATATCGAAATTTTATGGTAATTTTACTATACTATTTTCTCTGTATCGAAGACACATCGTTGAGAGCGATCAAAAGACATAGCGTCAGCTGTACAGCTGGTTTTATTGCCTTGCCTAAAGGTATACAACAATAATAATAAAAATAAGAATTTATAATCATTAACTATATTTTCATTTATCGGAGACATTCTCCAATAGTTACCGTCTTTCCCTGCATATATCTTCTATAATTATAATTATAAACTATTATTTTCAACAAATATTTCTTTATGAGAACCGCTGGAAGAATGAAGTCACATGACAGCCGTTGTCAAAATGTTAAAAAGATCCGTCTGATACGAGCACCAAAACTTTTTTATCATTCCCGAGCCGTTTTCGAGTGTCTTCCCGTCTTTAGCCACGTGAAAAGTACCTCTGCTTGAAGGTAATTAGCGCTCTCATCGATGTCGCGCGACTGCATCGGCACGATAAAAGCAACGAGAGCAGTTCGTACGGAACGAGATGAAAAAATAGTGGGAAGGAGAGCGAGGGGGGAGGGAGGAGAGGCAGCGATCGCAGATCTCGCGTGGCTATCTTACGTGTCGTTTCCGAGATTTCCGAGAAGTCGGCCGGAAGGGACAATAAACATAATCACATCGCAAACTGAATCCAGACTCCGGCACAGAGAGGCACGGCGCGGCGCGGCTACGTGTGTACCCGTTACCGGGCCCGGTAATGACATGTAATTACTCGCCGGAGCGCCTTGCGCGCCAGAGAACCGCCGCTCGATTTCGTACGCAACGTCGTTAATTTGCGCGCAGGGCGTCGGCGTTAATTAATACCGGTGCGAGTTCCGCGATGCGCTCGCGCGCGCTATCGTAGATACGTTATAAAATCGTGTGCGATTCGCACACCAGCCGCAAATTCCACGCGGAATTCCCTCCAGCGAGTCAAAAAAAAAAAGGAAAAAGAAGGTCGACGATTAATCGAAAGGAAAAGGAAAAACAGATGGCCAATGGGAGGCCAATGCCAACGCGGAAATTATTATAAGAACCGAAATCAACTTATTCGAATCGAAATTTTAGTCCTGCATTAAATCTAATTTAGTTTTACATTAAATCTTCAAAGACCTCCTATTGTGTTCCTTTGACGCTACGAAGGAGAAGTTATTGCTGTTTCTTCCATTTAAAGACAATGTAGAACTAAAATTTAAACTCTGGAGGTTTCAATTCCCATTTGTGGCATTAACGGATTAACTTATTATTATAAATGAATGAAACACTTATTGTTATTGACTGAATGAAGAAAGCACAAATAATAAACAAAAAATCTCGTTAACTTTATTTTAAAATAAAAGCAAATTTCGCCATGATATGTAACAGAAAAACATAATGTAAGAAAAAATTATATTTTTTAAGACAATAAATACTATTTAGAAAGAAACTTTCCATGGAAAAATTTAGTAATCGAACATACGTACTTTCCAGTTCGTGAAGTTTTGAGTGCTCGAATATTATTTATTATATTTTCGAATATTTGAATGTTCGAATGTTCACTTCAAAATTTCATTATTCAAATATAATATGTTTAAGGTTCAGAAATTCAAAGCTTCGAATATAATTTCTAGCCCTATTGAACACTTTTTAGTGGTCAATAAATTAAATCGAAAATCTCAAAATATAAACAATGTCATCGGCACAATAGAAAGACAGAAACAAAGTGCAAGTTAGTCGTGTGAGAAAAGTTTTTACGATTAACATCGTGATATTCCAAAGTACGAAAATGAATCTGGCGTCTGCACGCACACAGTGTTGCGAGAAACTCCACCTCAACCGGGAGAAGATAAAAAGACAAATGAGAAAGTTCATGTCGCAGCGACGTTCACACCTGCAGGCCTATACAGTCATTTTTTCACGCGTGCGTTACGCTTCGTCGCGTAGATACAGAACATGACAGTGCGCAATAACGTCCAACAACTACGATATCGTTGTCAGCGGTGACAGGATAAGTCTACAACAAATGACAGAAGCTGGATGATTTGCGATTCTCACGACGTTCTGTTATTATCGCTTCGCGATCCAGTGTTCAGCGATCAGTGTTTTAACGAGTCGGTCGGAGGCGTCAATCGCGAAAACGATTGCGAGACTCTGGTCAGAGAAAGAGAGAGAGAGAGAGAAGAAGTGCAAGACGGTGTTCCTTAAACCTCGAGAGACTTAAGACGGGGTTCCCTACAAGAAGAGAGACCCGTGCTTGCGGTTAAGCGGAGCTCGCGGCCGCGGCGCAACGAGAAAAGTGGTACCGCGCGTTCCGCGGTAATAAACTGTATAACTCGCGTTACATGGCGCGTAATACGCGCGTAAAGCACCCGCGTGTGGAATAACGAGAGAGAGAGAGAGAGAGAGAGAGAAGCAAATTTGTGGGCAAAGAAACAACTGGTTCGCTCTTGCCCTTTCTCAGAGTCGTGCCTTCGAAATCGATCTCTAGTTTTTCGCACGAACGAATTTTTCGCGAACGCGACGCGAATTGGATCGAGCGAGAAATGATCGCGAACGTCAATCTACAGCCTCATTGTCGTTATTTTTCCCTTCCGGGCTGCGGCGAACAACGTTGAGAACAACGCGATTCTTGCAGAAACACGGGCGAAATCGCGAAAGAAAGAGAGAGAGAGAGAGAGAGAGAAAGAGAGAGAGAGAGAGAGAGAGCGGAGGCGGGAAGCGAGATTGGGTGTGGAGGAAGGCGCCAGCGGTTCTTGGTACAGCCGGATCGTGTTCCTGGTGCGGCAATACCGGTATCCCTTCATTCCTGAGTAATCGCCGGGCCCAAGGCACACACTATCCACCACATTCGCCATTTTCTAAATGCGTCGGCTTAATGTAGGCGCGTTACGAGAGAGAGCCCGGGCCGCGTTCACCCGGGTTTCCCGTCTCGCCGGCTCCGGAGAAGTCGAAGAGGCAAAGGATAAGGAAGAAAACGAGGAGGACGAAGAGAGAGGAAGAAAAGGAGAAACTTTTCCACGACTTTCCGCGAAAAAAAATCGAAATTTCCCCAAGACGTCTCGACACGTCTGCCCGATCGCGTAATTATCGTGCGTTCGAGGGGGAATACGGGGGAGGAATCGAGGAAAATCGTATCTGTATCGATTATAGATCGCGTCGACTTTTATGCTCTACATATCAGCGATTTCACGTGATCATGTATTCCTGCCTGTCGCGCGCTGTCGTCTCTCGTCTGGCCTCGTCCTGTATTCGAAAGGCATCCTTTCCGCATCGACGTCTCGCTCTCCTGCGGCGATTCAAGTTGTCAGTTGAACCGGAGGAAGATAGCGAGGCGGAGGAGGAGAAAGAGGGGGAAGGAGAGAGCGGAGCGTGACACGTCGCCACTTTGTTCAGTAAATTCATCGCGTTAACGAATTAGCTCGAAGCGACAAGCACGGGATTCCAGAAATTCAGAGACCGAGGTTCCGTGAGCAGGCAGGATCGGCCGTTCCCGGAATGCGATCTCGTAACGAGGCATCAAGTCTAATAATACGCGCGGCTTCGGCGCGCTCCGCGGCGAAAGTAAAGCGCACGAGATTAATGAATTAATTGCGCGCGCAACCACGCTCGCGCACGTTCCGCTCGCGGAACGGGGCCGCTCAGCTCGCCCGCTCGCGTCCGGCGGAGATCACGATGTCTCCTCTCCGAGTTTCAAGCGATCTGCCGACCACCAGGGTTATTCTGCATCGCTTATCAAACACTGACGGCCTTCTGATTCTCAAGCTGAAACGACATTGTACACGCTGAACCTACAAGCGGGATTCATTTATTATTATAATAATTATATTTTCAATTATTAATTTTTTTTTTCGCCACTCAACCCATGATGTAGCGCTTACAATGTATCATTTTTTATGTTCAGTAAGTCTTGTTGCATCATCAATTACACTATATTATATATATATATATATATATATATATATATATATATAATACATGATCACGCGAAATCGCTGATATGTAGAGCATGAAAGTCGACGCGATCTGTAATCGATATAGATTTTCCTCGATTCCTCCCCCGTATTCCCCCTCAAACGCGCGATAATTACGCGGTCGTGTAGACGTGTCGAGACGTCTTGGGGAAATCTCGACGTTTTTTCGCGGAAAGTCGCGGGAAAGCTTCTCCTATGCTATTTTTAGTATATAATTTTACTAAGTGCCAATTTACCTAAAGCAAATGAAAGGTCTATTCCATACCATAATTTGTTCACTTATATACGATATATTATAGTTATAAATATCAATAATTTGTTCTCACTATATGCGACACTCGTGTGAAAAAAGAACTTGGAATTAAAAGGGCGTACTTCGCTATGTGTCCAGAGAGAGGCTCATAATCGCGTCTCGCGAATCACTCGTTGGGGAGTGTCTGGCCTGGTGGTGAATGAATGAATGAATCGAACCGCTACGTAATTTCGTGGGAGGGTCACCCACCTGGCAATGTGCCGGATATTATGACGGCTAGGCACACTGATGCAAGAGAGAGGGGGAGGAAGAGTGATGTCAGGCCCGAGTATGAGCGCTTTAGATGGCGCAGTTTAATCACTGTCGAGGGATCTAAGATAACGCGCTGACTACGTTTTAATTACTCGTCGCATCGGACAGAATGCAGAATGACATTAAGATGACCGGGCGGACTGAAAGGACGCGGAGCGCGCGCGGTGCATTGACCGAGTATGCGCTCCGTGGAAGGAGCGTGCCGCTTTTCCAGCTCGCTCTTAATTGCAATCAGATGCAAATAGGAGCGCGAAACTGAACCAAACAGCAAGTGGCAACAACGATAACGGGAAATTGATGATCGCTCGCCGATCATCCGGTGCGATGGTTTTCCACGACGCGATCGCGCAAAACGGACTTGATGGTCTCTTTTAGTCTCTTTCGCCACCGGCACTACGATATCTCGCTGTCTCATTAAGTTACGTGTAAGGAATAATTAATTGGGTCTAAAGAGTTGCTTGTGCGACCGAGAGAGAGATTGTGAAAAAAGCGATTAGATCGACAAAATCAACAGTTATTATTATTCAAAAAAATATTATGTCCACTGAATAAATTACGCGTTAAAAAACAAGCGGTAAACAATGTTCTTTGGAAATATAATTTCTATAAACGCTTTCTTAAAATCGCTTATTTCTTTGCCCCATCTTATATAATAACCTTCAGCACGCATCAATTCGGTATAATGATCGAGTTCGTTGTAAGCTTCGATGAAACCTCGACGCTAAAGATATGATACTATTAATATAATATTGGTATCGATATTTTTCTTTCAATTTAAAGTATTTTTATTGATATTTTTTTTCGATATTCGTACCTATATCCTGAGTCGAAATTTCAGTTTCATACATTGAATCTATTTAATTCTATATTAAGTCTTCAAAAGTTTTCTATTGTGCTCCTTTTGATGCTACGAATAAGAAATTATTTCCGTTTTCTCTACTTGAAGTAGAGTCTTATGAACTAGAATCTATACTTGAAGTGAAGTCTTGCTTTGTTTCGATATCTTTTTTTAATTTTTTACTCAGTTGATCTTCAAAATATCATGTATTTTTTTTTCACGAAAATTAGTGCAACATGCAACTGATATTTTTTAAGATTTTCACTAATGATAACCGATACTCTTGATTAAAAGCTCGTTTCAGTATTAGTACGATACTTTCATGGCATCACCGTACATCCGTACTCGACACTCACCAGGCCGAAATCGCAACTGTGTACTCGCGCACATGGTCGCGGCGGTTACCTCGTCGGGAGCGCCGGAGCGTCGGCGTTTCGAAAGCGCATCGCGGCACCGGGAAGCATCGGGAAGCCCGAGAACGAAATCGGCGGGCGAGATCGCGTGAAATTACACGGAGCTAGATATCCGCGGCGGAAGTGCATATCGGCGAAGTATGCAACCGGCAACCGCGTACAATTACCTCGTTTTCTACACGCCGCGCGCGAGAAGAGAAGCGTTTTCTAAGGAGATTGACGGTAGCACGAACCGAGCGCGGCGGGGCTAAAACCGCGCGAGCGCGGTGCAACAAGGTGCGCATATAAATACACGTGTAAATATATGTGCACGCACACGGGTACACGTGTACGTTACGAGGAGAGCCATGGCCGGGTATTAAGTAGCGGTATTTACGGGGGCACAATTATCCCCGTTTTCATGCCGATGATCCTCTCGACGTGGCGCGCGGCTCCGGACTTTGACTACGTGGGAACTCGTCTCGTCTAGAGTCCCTATAGTAAGAGCCTGGCCAGAGTTGTCTTTTATCCTATTGGTGTCAACAAAATATGCCGGAACCAATAAAGTGTCTCGAATCTTTACTTTGATCACCTAATAGAAATGAAAAAAAGAAACTTGATTTTAATAGTTTCATTTGTATAAAAACTCAAATTTTATTTTAATTAAAAAGTAAATATTATTTAATAGTAGTATGCGTATTGCCATAGTTTTGTTATTAAAAATCTTAGGCTGGCATTCACAGTCAGGTCTTATATACATATATAAGGTATCGCAAAAAAATGTTACCACACTAATGTAGTTCGTTATAAACATTGAAAGCAACATTGTACGATATTTAATAAACATTTTATAAATAATCAAAATGTGGTAACATTTTTTTGCGACACCCTGTATATATATATATATATATATATATATATATATATA
>NW_014554964.1:260690-266376 GCF_001313825.1 Dinoponera quadriceps | reverse complement strand
TATATATATATATATATATATATATATATATATATACATATATATAAGTAGATATTGTCCATATGAACCTATATTTTATCGATGAAAAATTTACGGGAATTTTGTACAATATATTATTATTCTTACTTTTCCGACAATTTAAAAAAAATTAACGAGGAAGACACCCTTTTCCTATCTTGCGCGTAATTAGTATTTCTTAAAACTTGTAATTACGTACGTAGTAGCCAGGCGTTTTCTACAAAATTTATGTAACTTGTGACGAACATTGAATACGATATATTTCACTTTATCTTTTATAACATTATATTATAATAAGATCGTCGCCTTACTTGTTTATGAAATGCCCTTATGATCCACGATATCTTTACAGTATCAAATTACACTGTTTACCGACAACGCCATGTTTTGTCGAACTAGCAACTTTGACCAGACTCACTTATAGTCTTGTCTGGTTCTTTCTCAACGCGAAACGGTGGTCGAGCGAAGTTGGAACCAGAAAGGAGTTCCCGTGTGCGTTTCACGACGCGCTCGCTCGCGTTTTCCACTATTGCCACCATCGCGCGCTTCGCCGTTATCCGCACGAGCTGTACAATTATCATGCCTCGCCGGTAGAGAGGTCTCTCGAGAGCTTGTACAACACACACATCGACCGGGTCTACTCTAGTCGTCTCTCTACTGTTGGCTTGCGTCTGTGCGTCTGTGCGTGTGTGTGTGTGTATGTGGGAGGTAGCGAAAAGTTCGTGGAATTTGGAGCGAAAGGAGCGGCGGCGGGTCGGAGCAGTCGCACGAAGTCGAATTTAGACCTTTCCACCGGCTTAATCGCTCCAAGGTCGCCGCGGATGGACACGCGATCTCTCGCTAGGCGAAATTTTCAGGTAGAACGACGACTCTCGTGCCGGCCAGCATTAAAATGATGCTCGCGCTCGCGCCCATCTCCGGCGACTTCGAAGGAGCCGATCCGCGACTGTCTCGTCGGGAGAGCCCCCGAATTCTTCCGCAAATATCGTGAGAACGATCAAACGGAGAACGCCTCCCGAGGATCGGTGCGAGGATCTCGCGATCGCCGCAGAGTCCGCAGCGAAGATACGCGATTTCGGAGTGATCTCGCGTCTCCAATAATCAGAAAAGAGTCTCAATGTTGTTTGCGGAAAAAGACTCGAGCTTCACCAAAACTCTCGACTGCCGGATTATCTTTTTGTTCATTAACAATCACTTAGTTCTACATTAAGTTTTCAAATAGAAAAAAAAACGGAGATAACTTCCCACTTGTAGCATGAAAGGAGCATAACGGAAGACTTCTGAAGACTTAATATATAACAAAACTAGACTTAATGTAGAACTACTATTTCAACTCGGGATGTCCTAATAAAATTTGTTTATGTTTCTTACTTAGAATCATATTTTTGAAATACATTTCTCACCAGAACCTACGTAAATCTCCCAAATAGAATCCATAATTTCGGGAAATCCGTTTAGGGTCCCAATTAAATTCTAAGAAATTTTCTGTACGGTAAATACTATTCAAATACGAAAAATGAGCAATTATATTGAAATATGGAACGAAGTGATTTTCCATCGCTTTTACCAGCCACTTCGTCTTATTTCTTGGAGGTATAACTCGGAGGTTGGAAAATTTCAGGAGATTAAAGCTCGAGGATTGGAGAATCTCAGGGGCCATTGAAAATTTGTCTTATCGTATCCGACAATCGCGAGACTCAAATAAAAGCAAGCAAAAGAGAAAGAAACCGCAATCCTTTCGCGCCCGCTCAACGAGAAAGAAATCTCGGTATCACTCGACGAAAGCGAACGACGACGACGATGTGTGTGGGTGTGGGTGGGTGTCTGTGTGTGGGAGTTACGGGAATTAGAGAAATTACATGCATTCGATACGATCTCAATCGCGGGGATTAAGCGGCGCATTTAATCTCCGTCCGCGAGAAACGACACATCTCGTGGCACGGGCGCGCGCGACGCGTCGAGGATTATTATTAACCGACGCCCGAAGGTGTGCAGTTATACCAAGCTCGATTTACGTAACAATCGTAGTCGCGAGTCGCTTTTTGCGTACCGGTCGAGCAGACTTGCCGCCACCGCTGCGGTTAGTCGGCGCAGTAGTCCGTACTAGCGTAACGATCTCGCAAACACCACGATCGATATCGCCAGTCGACGCCGGCCGCTTGTTAGTTTTCCGCCTTGTGCATGCGCCGGAGAGTTCGCCAAGCAAAAACTCTTTTCTTTCATTTTTTTCCTCCTTCTTCTTTTCCTTTTTTTTTTTCTAGTCGCGGATAATCGCGTGTTCCAGTTGCAACGTTTCCTCGATGGCTGAGACGCGTGAAGGTAAATAAATATAACTAGTTTTATTAATAATGTCAATGCAACGTGCGAGTGTGATCTAGAAACGAGAAAAAGAGAGAAAAATCGCGGTATGCGCCGACGCGATAAACCTGGTGACCGCCGAAAGCCACTCGTGAGAAATGCGATGGGAAAATTCAATCGACATGCATAATTTGTTTTTTTTTATCTTATTTATTTATCCATAATTTTATTTTTATTTATTTGATTGTTACTTATTTATTTTATTTTAAATATTATTTATTTAAAAAATAAAGACAGGCATAAATAATCCTAAAAAATCAAAATCTCGAAATTTTAGAACAACATCCTAAAAACTCACGATCCCAAATATCGGAACAATCTCCCGAAATATTGGAAGAATTTATAACTTTACGAGACAACTTCATTTTCTTTCAATATTTCGGAAGATTTTCCCGATATTCAATTTTCGGGACTGTGACTTTTCGGGATGTTGTCCTACTTTTTGAATTTCGGCATTTTTTCGGGAATATGCATATCCATTGAAAATTCTTCTTGGCGAACGGCGAATTCGAACGAAATTCTAATTTCTCGGACGATAGTTTCGCTCGGAAAGTAGACAGCCGAGTCGCAGGAATTCGAGTGACTTTTCACTTACTTAGGCTGAATTCAGTATTATGCTTTGAATCGTCGAGCGAATATTTATACTCAAGATTAAAACTATATACAAGTAAACTTACAGACTTATGTACTTTAAATTTCTACGAGAAAGTTTCTACTCGAAAAATAGAATGATAGCCTCCCCAGTTTCTCAAATTCGCGTAATTTATGTGAAATTGAGTGAACTGTCCACACTGGTAAAAAATTATGATTATTTTCGGCGCCAAACATAACCTTTATTTACATCAACCACAAAAATAATCAGGAACCGAGTTGCAATTTTAGTTTTACATTAAGTCTACCTGGTTTTACATTAGGTCTACAATAAAGGTCAAGGATTATGATTCTACATTGAGTCTTCATTAGATCTTCTACTATGCTTCTTTAACGCTACAAATAGGAAATTATTTCCCTTTTCTCCATTTGAAGACTCAATGTAGAATATAAAATTTCCCCTCGGGTTCTAAATTCTCTTTCGTAGCGAAACTTCACTCGTTTTGAATGAGACTTTTCACTCGAGGAAACTTCGAGAGGAGAGCGATAAAGATCGACGAATCGGTTTCTCCGTCCCGTCGAACGCAAGACAGAGGAATACGGGTTTCAAACTGCGGACTATTTCGCTTGACCGGTCCGAGAACGATACGCGGGGCTTTATCGCAGGGAAACAGACACAGAGATTATTCTCGTGATTGCGCTCGACCCTGTGCGCGCGCGATCATCGTGCGACCGGTTTCCACCGAACACGAGGTAACGCACGCGTGTTCCCCTTCCTCCCCGAGGTGGTAATCGCCCATTATCTCTCGCTTGCAACTATGTCGACCGATTACGGCAGGTAATACGAAACGATAAGCGTCGGCAGCGGTGGCGGCGGTGCTCGACGACGGACGACGAAATCGTGACGGCCGGCGCAAGGAGAGCTCGTCTTGAGCAACACATCGGACGGGGGAACGGGGAAACGTCGAACGTGAGAGTTTCGTGCATTTTCATTCTTTCCTCTCTCTTTCAAGAAATTCCTCCCGCGTTTCTCGCTGCGCCATCGTGGAGATCGCTCGAACGATCGTGGGCTCCGATCGGTGATGGCGTATATTGAAAAAAGGATCTAGTAATAAGTACTAAAATTTGATGAATATTTGATTACTGTAATCAAACAATTTTGTTCCGTATGCTAAACACAACAATAAAACGAGAACTTCAGCTTACTTATTCTAATTAAACGAATTTAACTTTTCTTCGATAAGATTCATAATATTCTTGAGAAGAGAGCAAATTCTTCTTTTGCTTAAGTGATAACCCGAGTCGGAATTCTAGCTGTATTAAGTCTTCAAAAGTCTTCTTGTATTCCTTTGATGCTGTAAGTGAGAAAATAATTTCCATTTTCTCCATTTAGAAACTTAATGTAGAACTAAGTAGAATATTATTATTATTATAGACTTGATGTAGGATTACAATTTCGATTCGGGAATGAACTATTTTAATATTTGCGATGAATATATTTTAATATCATTATTAAGAAAAAAACAATATTACTTGTTCAGAATAACCATTAGTTTAAAAGAAAAAAAATAAACCGAGTTAATAACTGTTTTCCTTCGCATTACAATAATATTTTTCTCCGTGTACGTCGCGCAGTAGGTCGGGGAATGAAATAATATACAGCGCGTACGCACAGTGAGACAAGTCACTCTTGAGTGGTCAGTTTTTATATTTATTGAGTTCGCTCAGCAGCGTAAATTCCGAGGTACCGATTGCGATCGCAAGAACGAGTTCCGACGGAGAATCGGTTATTTATGTGCTAATTAAAATGAATGAAATAATAAACCCTGACAAGCCAGTCGTCGTGTCGACAATCGACGATTGAAGTGAAAAAACGCGTTTTTTCGATTTTTCTCGCGGAGGATATCGCTCCCCAGTCTCAGCGGAAAGGCGAGATGAGCCACGATCCGAGTTAAGCAGCGATCGGCGGACGGATTACCGGCGTATGAAATCGCGAGAGATCGTGATTTCGGGAAAGAGATGAAACTACCGGATACCTGTGAGGAAGGTGGCTTCCGCGTAACTGAGCTACCGACCGCCGCCGCCGCCGTCCGATCGTGACGCTTTGAAAGGGGCCGACTGAAAAACGTCGTCATTATACACCCCGAGGCTGCGTGTGTATATCGACGAGCGGGAACTTACGACAAGCACGCAATCTACGAATCTCCCGTGGCGTCCTTGGAACACGACTAATTCCCACCCTCGGTGTCGGTCACCTACGATCGGTCCCTCTCCCTTTCTCTGTCTTTCGGTCTCTCTCACTGCAGTCGGTCATAGGAAACGCGTCGGCGATTTTCTCCTTTTTTCCCATCTCATCGCGCCGCGACGCGGTTTCCGAGAATTAAGATTACCTTCCGTGAGCATTTTTCTGCCACCGACTTACGCAACGTCGCGAGCGAGCGAGCGAGAGAGAGGGAGAGAGAGAGAGAGAGAAAGAAAGCGTCTTTTATTAGACGCTCTGGAATGAATTCTCGTTGCGTACAGAAAAGGAAGAAACCATATAAATTATAATTGCATAAGAAAGAACATATATATATATATATATGTTCTTTCTTAATTAATTATAATTGCATAAGAAGAACATATATATATATATATATATATATATATATGTTCTTTCTTAATTAATTATAATTGCATAAGAAAGAACATATATATATATATATATATATATATATAT